>NW_028261382.1:160977837-161230337 GCF_051295495.1 Thamnophis sirtalis
TAGGATTTAAAGATAGGATTTGTCTATCAAATTTATAGAGCTGCCCATCTCGCAGAGCGTGGATCTAGATAGTATCCAGTAAAAAGCAAATCATTTGAAAAGTTATTTTTAAAAAAAACATTCCACAATTCTGAGCTAGATTACTATGTGTGATTGGGGACACTTAAAGCTTATTTCTTCAGGCTAATGCTTTGCAAAATTGCATATTTTCATGCTTTTGAGAATTCTGGTTTGAGTAATAACTTTTTTCTAGGATCGCAGCTTTAGTATATTTTGATTTTCTTATATATTTATTTAGAAGGTAAACCCAAATTCAAAACCTATATGCTAGCTACTGTGATTGTTCTGTACTTGCGAGAAAGCAGATATTTGAAAATACATATGAAAGGCTTCACATACAAAGCTCTTTAATTTCAGTGATTGTAATATACTTCCAGATTCAAAGCTAGATTAACAAAGCTAGATCAAAGGCCAAAAATTATCCCTGGGATCTCACACACTGGAGCAGATTCTTAGGGAGAAAATGTGGCAAGAACAATTTATTGGACTTGCAACGTTCTCTGTTGGTTTCCCCATTGGCTTTGTTTGTGGGATGAAAATGAAAATAACGTGATATAGTCCTCTGAGACAGTATAATCATGATCTGGGCACCCAAAGCAACCATATCAATTTTATATGACTAACGTCACACTAATAACGGCTGGAACTGTGAGGACAATTTGGATATCCACTTCTTCAGCGCAGCCATAATTTTGAGCAGTCACTGAACAAAGGGATTACAGTTTCCTGTATTGTACATGGAGACAAGGAGGTCATATACTGGTAGTCCTCGACTTATGGCCATAGTTGAGCCCAAAATCTCCATTGCCAAGCAAAGATAGTTGTTAAGTGAGCTTTGCCCTATTGCATGATCTTCCTTAGAAGATCATAAATGGAGCAGTGACTAAGACACTGAGCTTGTCGTTCACAAATGTCGGCAGTTCGAATCCCTAGTGCCATGTAATGGAGTGAGCTCCCATTATTGTCCCAGCTTCTACCAACCTAGCAGTTCGAAAGGAAGTAGAAAAAATAGGAACCACCTTTGGTGGGAAGGTAACAGCTTTCTGTGCACCTTCAGCATTTAGTCATGCCAGCCACATGACCACGGAGATGTCTTCAGACAGCGCTGGCTCTTGGGCTTTGAAACAGAGATGAGCACTGCCCCCTAGAGTTAGGAATGACTAGCACATATGTGGGAGGGGAACCTTTGCCTTTATGATCTTCCTTGCCAAAGTTGTTTAGTGAATCACTGCAGATGTTGGTAACACAGTTGTTAAACTGCATGCAGCGGAAGTCTCAAAACCTCATTTTTGCTGGCAGAGGGCTTCAGGAGGCCGTAGCAGCTGAAAACGGCCCAGAAACCTGTTTTCGCTGGCAGAGTGCTCAGGACACCACAGGTGTCCCCGAGATGAGTGATGTCATGCTGGCCATGCCCCCTGCCGTGCCCAATCTGCACCCCTGAGGTCAGGGACAACCTTGATGTGCTCTTCAATGAAATCGAGTTTTTCAATCAATAAATCCACTGCATTTCTGAATTTTGTTATATTGTCTGATTCATTGCACACCGTCCAAATCTTAATTGATTGGCAGGGATGTCAAATAAAATAAATGGTTGGAAACATTCAATTACAACTGCAATTGAACTGCATCCAAATCTGCAGCTTTCCCATCAATACAAGTTGCACTTAGCTGCACCTTCGGCATGCGTTCATTTTGTCCTCATTGTAATCTAGGCCAGATTCTCTCAAGATTCATGATAGCTGCCAGAACACTGGAGAGAAAAAGAAATAAAATAAATCTTAGTAGTAACAAAAAGCATGGCCTAGCCTGTCTCCACGCGCCCATTTTCAGCCATTTGATTGATAGAAGCCATTTCAGCACGAAAACATATTTCACTGTTTCTACCACAATTTTATAGCACCTTACTTTTTACAAGAAGGGCATGCTGATGGACTGTCAGATCTCCTAGTATGGAAAGTCCATCATACACTTTTGGTCTTTCATTTAGGACAAATGTCAACACTTCGCCTGGAGACACTTACATATGGGAATTCATCATAACAACTCTTCGAGGATACTACCTTGGTTAATTTTATTTATTGTTCAAACAAACCTATTATGAAGAAGTGTGTTTTGACACAATCATCAGTCTTTAAGTTTGCTAGTTAGACACAGATTCTTCAGGTATCCCTGCATCACCAGTATTCAGCCAAAGTGCAATTACTTGAACCTTTTAATGATTTTGGGGAGCATTCATACACTCTTGAAGACAAACTAGAGTTGACAACTTGTATTTATGTGATCTATGTATATGTGGTGGTTATTGTGTTCCAAAGTTTTCCAATGGTTACAACCGAGTATAAAGCTAAAATTAATATAGCAATAAATAAATTAATAAATCTTTTTTCAAAGTATTTTGAGGCCTTTCTAAATGCTAAGAACAGTTAGCTCAATTGGACAGGACAGGAGACATATAAATTAGATTTTAATTTAATATCTACATTTGTTTAGCTGTTTTGATCTTGGTTGTGTTGGCAGTTAAAACCCAACCTTCTCCTAGAAAAATGAAATATTTTAGGATATACTAAAAAGGCACAATATTTCCCCTAAAAGAGAAGTAGAATCTCAGAAAAGCAGAAACTTAGCCCCCACCTTTGTCAATGGGCCATTAAGGTCCGAACCATTCTACATAACAAAGATCTACGTACCTCTTTCAGGAGGACCCATCTGGCAAACAGAAACTCACCACATGGCTCCTGGGAAGATTACATCAGCAAGGGTCAAACAAGCTTGGGTCTCAGGACAGCCTACAGAGTTAGCTAAGACCCCCGCCTCCTGGGAGTCTGACAGCCAATGGGATACATTTCTTGAACAGGAACAGGAAGCTTTTAAGGTAGGGTCCAAGAGAGGGCATAAAACCCAGGGACTCTCAGCATCTCTGCCCTTTTCTGTTCAGGAGCTCAAGTCATGTGATCCTGTCCATCATTAAACCATCTTTCCAAGCAGTCTCCATGTTTCCTGTGCCTTTTTCCCCACTTTGAACTGTATCCAGATGGATATTTCTTCCAACAGTTGCAAGGAAAGATTGGGTATAAATCAAATAGTCCTAATATTATGATGAGTAGGCATAACAGGAGTCAGTTTAATGCAGTGGTGGGTTTCAAAAATTGTTCGAACCTACTCTGTGGGTGTGGCCTCCTTTGTGGGAGTGGCTTTCCACCCATGTGACCGGATGGGAGTGGCTTGCCACCCATGTGAACGGATATGAAGATGCCGACGACACTTGTCAGAACCACCTTAAATGACCTCACACACAGCACTGGCATGCATAAGAATAGGATGTAAACTTGTTTTTTAAAAGGCATCTTTGGTTTGCGTTAAAACAACTTCAACACACGCAATGTTCTGATTGCACCACAAACGCAGTAGTCATCCTTACTTTCACAGAGGAACTGAGTTTTATAAATATGAGCATGATAGTGTAGAATAATCATATCCAAGGACCAGTGGTGGGTTTCAAAAAAATTTGGAACCTCTTCTGTAGGTGTGGCCTGCTTTCCGGGTCCACTGGTGGAACCTCTTCTAACCGGTTCGGTAGATTTGACGAACCAGTTCTACCGAATAGGTGCGAACTGGTAGGAACCCACCTCTGGTTTAATGGCTAGAGAACGTGGATTGGGAAAAATTACATTCATGCATTATAGGCCTGTACCTCTTTGTATATAATAGAACATGTTTTTCAACTTCAGCAATTTTTAAGCTGTGTGGACTTCAACTCCCAGAATTCCCCTGAGAGTGGAAGTCCACAGAGCTTAAAATTGCAAAGGCTAAGAAACTATGCGATAGAACCTCCTTCAACTGGATCTTAGAATAGGATGACATTAGTTTTGAAACTCTTAAGTGGGTGAGCCAAATTAATATACCAAGTTAAATGTAACAGGAGAAAATTACAATCCTCAGAGTTGCATTTAAAATTAAAGTCTATTTTAATTATAACTGATATCACAATGAAAAAGCAATATAAATATTTAACAATATGAGGAAATATTTGGTTGGGGTTTTTTAAATTTCAGATTGAAAAAAATCCCCAGGAGCCTCAGCCCGGTTATGTTAATCAAATACATTCTGTAAGTTAATGAGGAAATAATCATTTATGTATTTTAATGCACACCTGTTCCAACACAATATAAAGCAATACAGGTGTTTACACAACATCCCATTTAACTGGAAAGTATTTAAAAATTAATGGAAGCAGCAAACATTAAGGTTGATGAAGTCCTCTGGGAAAACCAGCATTAGCAACAGCTAACAACTAATATCGTTACCTCCTTGCAGTCCCGTGTAAGGAACCAATCTGTATCCCTCCAAGGATAAACAGCATTTCCCATCACTTGTTATCATTATCTCTACTGCCTAATGCAGGGGTGTCAAACTCAAGGCCCATGGACCGGATCTGACCTGTGAGGTGCTTAGATCTGGCCCTTGGGGCCGTCCTGGAAACAGCGAAGGACCGGCCCGCGGTGCCTCTGCCAGCTCCCAAGCTCCATTTCCGGCTGCGATGGCCTTCTGCAACCCTCTGCCAGCGAAAATGGTACTCGGGAGCCTGATTTTGCCTGGGCTATCACAGGCGCCTCCGAAGTGACATCGAGCAGACCATGCCCACTCTGGCCACCCCCACCCCCCTGAGGTCAAACACAACCCTGATGTGGCCTCAATGAAATCAAGTTTGACAGCCCTGGCCTAAGACTTTGGGGAGTTTGAATTCCCCAACTTCCAGTATGATCTGGGCAAACACAAAAGCCTCCCCCACAGCCAAAATAAAATAATTATGCATAAAAACTAGGAAAAATAAAATGTAAATATTGTGCATTGTAAAAAATGAAACAGTATTTCAGTCCCTGCTAAATAACCCTGCACTTTTCAAATGGAAGAGTGTATCAGTTCTACCATCTTGTCTTTGAAATTATCCAGCTTTTTCCTGTAAATATGTCCCAATGTCCATCATATGTCAGTGAAATGTAAGGATGATTGGAGGCACGCCCTTTGTTATGTGCATTCATGCAATGCATGGTAAACAGTTGTGGTTTCAGTCATGCAGCTGTGGACAACAGCTTGACTTTTTTGACAGCAGTCCTCGACTTATGACCACAATTGCACCCGTAATTTATGTTGCTAATCAAGACAATTAATTTTTGCTTCATTTTACAACCTTCCTTGCCACAGCTGTTAAGTGAATCCCTGCAATTGTTAAAATATAGTCACATCTTGTCTTGTTAAGTGAATCTTAATTATCTTGTTAAGTGAATCTGACTTCTGCCTTCCTCATTGACTTTGCTTGTCAGAAGGTCACCAAAGTTGATCATGTTACCTCAGGACACGGCGACTGTCAGTTACCAAGCATCCAAATTTTGATCATGTGTCCCTGGGCATTGTGCAACAGTCATAAAATTTGAAAAACTGTCACTTTTTCAGTGCCATTGTAACTTCAGTCACTAAATGAATAGTTGTGAGTTGAGGAATAGTTGTTGGCTGGGGAATTTTAGGAGTTGAAGCTCACACTTCTTAAACTAGTCAGGGCTGGGGAACACTGCCCCAGAATAAACCAAGTTCTTCCAGACTGAGAACTGCTATTCCTGTCAGTCCTACACAGTTTTGTCTCTGTCACGTTTGTTTGTTTGTTTGTTTTTTTTTTTTTTTTTTAGAAAATGTGCCTCGGTATAAAATATGGATATGCTTAGAGGTGGTTGAAAAAAATATATGAAAACGAGCAGAGATGCATTCATTTCGGATTACTCTTATTTCACAATTTCTGTTTTTCTTCTTTCAGATGAAGAACCACTACTTCCCTCCCCACAAGTCTGCATCTCTCACCATCTTTGGTTTTCATCCTATTTGCACAAAAAAAGACATAACGCCCAGGTGGCAGTAAATAAAGTAAAATCAAGCTGGGAAATTGTGGTGGCAGATGGATAAATTGTAGAAAAGAGACAGCCAGAATTGTGAAGCTGTTGTCAAGGTGTACAGACAGCAGCAAATTGTTTTTATAGCTGCAGATAAGAAAAACGAACTGGTATAAAAGAAAGCAATCGCAGAATTTACATTAAGGTTTAACCAGTTATTCCAGGGGTGTCAAACTCAAGGCCCACAGACTGGATTCAGCCTGTGGGGTGTTTAGATCTGACCCGCGGGGCTGGCCTGGAAACAGTAAAGGACTGGCCTGTGGTGCCTCTACTAGTGAAAATGGAGCTTTGGGGGGGGGGGCGTGCGCAGCGTGGGCAGTTTTCAGCCATGACGGCCTTCTGCAACCCTCCAGCAAAAATGGAGCTCGGATTTTCACTAGCAGTTTGTATGTCATGCCCACCATGGCCATGGCCACACACACACCAATCATGCCCCACCCTCCACACAACCTTCTAGCTCTCTGAGGTCAAACACAATCCTGATACAACCCTCAAAGAAATCAGGAGTTTAACACCCCTGATTTATTCCGTTCTGATAGGAAATATGAGAGCCAGTTTTAACTCTAGTAGTTAAGGCACCAGGCTAGAAAGCAAGAGACCTGGAGTTCAAATGCCTGCTTAGCCATGAAAGGCGCCTGGGTAACTTTGGACCAGCCCCTATCTTTCAGCCCAACCCACTTCAGAAGTTGTAGTTGTGGGGAAAATAAGTCTGATAGATACTACTAAAGTATCTCATACATACTCCAAAAAGGGAAAGATGCTTCTTGAGCAGAAAAATGCTTTTTCCTCCTATGAAGTCATTAACACCATAAACCACCCATTCTGTTCCGGGAATAGCGGGTGGAAGAACTGAGGCAAGACAGGATAATGTTTAGCTAAATCTTTATTAGTTCTAACAGCTCAACTAACAGTGACAGTTCAGCAACAGCTGATTCTCAGTCTGACAGCTCCTTTTATAGTCAGCTGTCAGACGGACAGCAAATCAGAACAAATCTCTCCTCCCGCTCCAATAGTGGACTGGAGTGAAGCCTTAATGCACAACACCACCATTATCTCAGACTACCTTATTTCATAAGATTCTTGTAAGGAGAAAACATAGGTAAACAATGCCAACTTCATTATACAATTATATGGCTGAGGAGGAGCATGGATAAAAGTCCCCAGCTGGGGAAGTTGGGTTGGTAAACACTCTTGAATTTCAAGAACTTGTCATAGACAAAATGCCTGGGTTAGTGACACAAAATCAATATGTAGCCCTGGATACCTCCATCAGAAGTTAATCCTCGATATACAAACATTTAGAGACCATTTGAAGTCACAACAGCACTGAAAAAAGTGACTTATGATCAATCCTCACACTTCTGACTGTTGCAACATCCTCATGGTCATGTGATCAAAATTCGGGCGCTTGGCAACCGGCATATATTTACCACAGTTGTAGCATCCAGGGGTCATATGATCACAATTTGAGGCCTTCCCACAGCAAGGTCAAGGGGGATGTGGGGGTGCATATTTGCTTAATAATGCAATTATTCACTTAGCAATAGCAAAAAAAAAAATAGAACCCATAAAATTGGTCACGATTCATTTAACAATCAAATAATGGAAATTCCAATTCTGGTCCTAAATCAAGTACTACCTTTGTCCTCATCCTGGTAGATCTATTTCACCTCAATTTTTCTTCTTGGTTATTCTTGGAACATAATATCCTTTTCTTGCCATCTGTTCCATTTCCATCCTTTCTTTTCCTACATAAAAGCCTACTATTATGAAAGGCATTGTTTTGTACTGCTAAAATTAGTTTAAAAATCATGTCGGCATAGAATGACAAAGAACTCTATATGACAGCCATTCTAGTCAAATCACAACATGCTTTCAAAATATCACACACTCTAGAGGACTTCTAGTTTACTCTATCACCAGGTTCAATTATTCCAAATTTATTCTCTTAAGGAAGGCATTAGAGACTGACCAGCTGCCATGCCAGTATCAAGGGAATAATAAAAAAAAATCCTTGGTTTTCTAGATTGAAAATGAAACAGTTGCAACTCCAATCATCTTAATTCAGATTCTGAAAGCTGATGTTGGACCAATGTACTGAGAAACTCCCACTTTTAATTCATTTAATTTCTCTGATGATTGCATAATTGTAATTTTGACAAGTATTCTTAGAAATGCTTAGTCTAGCTGGTATTTCAGCTTGATTAGTTAGTTATAAGACTTTTGGATCAGGCTGCAAATTTTTTCTGACTCTGAACTCTTGATACTGTGTTCTTGATCATGAGTTTACATGACACAGAGGATTTTAGTAGAAACTAAGTTTATGAAATTGCTGCTTCGAAGGACAAGTATATTTTGCTGTGGAATTTAATCTAATTAATGCAGCTAAACTAAGCACTTCTAAGAAATACTTGTAAAATTACAATTATTCAATCAGCAGAGAAATTAAATGAATTAAATGTGGGAGTTTTTCAGTACATTGCTCAAGCAGTGACAACGAATTCTGGGAGTTGTATTTCAAAATAATATGGCTTCAGGTTACCTTGATCTGCATTGTACTGCAAGCATATTATTCAAGCAAATCTAACCAGTTAGGACCTGGTGATATTCAATTATCTTCCTCATCAAATGCCCAAGCCTCTAGTCATTTGTAGGACAGAAATGTTCTTAACAATAAATGAATCTATTATTAATGTACTCTCTCACATATTTAAAAACCAATTTCTCAGTTAATACTATTCTTTTAAAAAGTGAAATCACTTTTTCGGTGGGAAGCTATTATTAGACTGTTTCTCTTTTCACCAGAAGATGAATAATCTTATTCTGCAATTATTGCCAAGACACATTTGCAAATATTGTTAAAAGTCTATCTAGAGTTCAGTAAAAAAAGAACTTTCTGCTTTTGAGAGTGCATATTCTTTTATAATTAAGTGTTTTCAAGCTTCATATGACTTTGAAGTGTTGCATATTAAGTATACATTTTGATGAGCTCCACAGTACTTTTCTAGCCTGAATGCAAACTAGAACCTAGTATGCATTCAGGCTAGAATGGCCCTAGTTTCTAGCAAACTAGAAAGTAGGGCCACATTTCTATTCTATCTCATTCTTAGGTTTTGGAAAAATGTTTAATAAAGAGCATCCAAAAATTGAAAACCAAATTTCAGTTCTTCAGCTGCATTTTTTTTAAAAAAGGGAGTCATGAACTGTGAACATATTCATACATCCAAGTAATATTATACCTTAGGCTGGGAATAATTGAGCTGTACATGCAAAACAAATGTTGAAAATTTACTTAAAACTTACTCATGACTATAATAAAAATGCTCTTGCCTTTTCAAAGTTGATTCTCTTCAAATGTGTTCCCAAAGAACTGTAGCTCCGAAAAGAAAGTAGACAAAATAGAGATTGCCTGTGTTTCTTCTTGGAATGTTTTTTATCCCATTACTGCATGTTTAATGGGGTTATGCTTTATGTAGTCAACTTTCTTGTCAAGTTATTTCAGAAAATATAGAATATAAAATATCAAATAAAACTTCTACATCCATTTGTGTAGTCATCCATTTATGTATTTGGCATATTAAAATGTATTTGGCTACGGCAAAGCAACACCATATTTTCCCCAAAATAAGACTTTATTTTAAGTCCCAAAATAAGCATTTATTTTTGGGGTGGTCTTATTTTTTTACACATACAGGAGGTAGCAAGCCCACTGGCCCTACCCTCTCCATCCCACCGCCTGCTTGCATGCTACTTCAATGACCCTTCCACGGTTAAGGGGCCGAGTAGCCATGCTGTAACCAGGGAAGGGGTCCCTTCTGTGCTGGCCATGCCCACCCCCTTCATTAGGGCTTATTTTTGGAGTATGGCACATATTAGGTTTTGTGTATTCCTGAACAAGGAATCACGAGCTGAGGTGGGAGGCAAGTCAACTAGGAAGTGTTTTTTGACAACCAGAAGCAACAGAACAACTCCGGTTTGACCGCTTTTTATATGGCAGCTGTCAAACAGGCAACCAATTAGAACTCGTACTTCTCCCACCCGAACACTCCATGCGTATTAACTAATGAGAGCCCAGATACTGTGCTGATTGACACCTGAGACACAACACTACTTCCCCCCCAAGACCGCACATGTGTAGTCCAAAGGTTATGCTGGCTTGCGCCGGATCCTTTCCAAGCATCGTAGACTAGGCCTGGCGTCGGCTCCGAAGTAGGAGAGGTTGCATTCGTAGTCGAGGATGGCCGGTGGCACTCACCTGGCCCTCCGGAAGAGTCCAATTGGAGCGCAGATGATGGACGTGAGTAGTCCGTTGTGGTGTCGGGTGTAGTGTTTGGCCTAGTGATCGGCGGTGGTGAGGAATTTGACCAGTAGGTGGTGCGCAGCGTGTCGTTCATTCCTCGGTGTTCTGCAGCGGTAGGGCCTGCAGGTGTCAATTCATCGGAGCCTGGATTTTCAGCGGCGTCCATGTCCATTGAAGCTTCTTGGTGGCGCAGCTGATCTATGTGTCGCCGCCATACCCCACCATCGCTCAGTTGGACCCTGTAAGAGCAGGGTCCTGTTATCTCCATTATTTCCCCGGGCACCCATTTTGGGGACCCTCCAAAATTTTGACCGAAAACCCAGTCCCCGATATTCAACCCCCGGGTGTTGTATTCTTTTAACGGGCCTTGACTGGTGACATAATTGGGGTGTATGTGATCCTGAGTTGTGCGGAGTCTCCTGCCCATTAGCAGCTCCGCTGGAGTTTTGTTAGTCAAAAGACAAGGGGTTGTATGTTGCCGTAACAAATAATGTGAAATTTTGTTCTGTAAATTACCTACTCTCATCCTTCCCAATGCTTCCTTGGCCGAGCGGATCGCCCAAGGAGGCTAAAAATGTCTGGAATGTGGCAGCCGTCCACTGTGGTCCATTATCCGTGACCACCATGTCCAGTAACCCATGGCATGCAAATATTTTTTTTAGCATCCTAATAGTAGCGTCTGCCGTGGTGGAGCCCATGGGCACCACCTCCACCCATTTGGAGAACGTGTCTACTACTAAAATCATGGTCCCTTGGATTGGGACAGCAAAATCCAGATGTAACCTGGACCAAGGGCAAGGTGAGGTCTCCCATTCTCTAGGCTCACCTATTGGCAGTACAGGGTGGGTAATTTGACACTGCGGACACTGGCCGACCCATGCCTGGATGGCCTCATCCAACTGTGGCCACCAGACTGCACTGTGGGCCAGTGCTTTCATATGAATTATGCCTGGGTGCCCCTCATGCAATCTCCTCAATATTTGGGTCCGCAGAGCTACCGGCACAACCCAGCTGCCCCATAGCAAACACCCTTTAAGTGCGGACAATTCCATCCACCTGCGATAATAGGGTAGGAAGTCCTCCATTATGTCATCTACAGGCCATCCCCTGCGCACATAGTCAAGGACTAGGGATAGTATCTTGTTGGTGCGATAACAGACTGCAATATCAGTAGCTATGAGCAGTAAGTTAATGTGTTCCATGGCTAGAACGGTGGATGTGGGTCCTGCACAGTGACCAGTGGGCAGCGACTTAACGTGTCAGCATGCCCTAGGCTCTTCCCTGGACGATACTCTAGGCGGTATGAATAAGAAGCTAGGAACTCTGACCAGCGCAACATATGCGGCAAGAGTATCTGTGGCGTCTGTCGGTCACCGGCCATAATGCCCAGAAGGGGCTTATGGTCTGTTACCAACAAGAACCAGCAGCCATACAAGTAATTGTGAAATTTTTTGACTCTCGCCACAGCCGCCAGCGCTTCCTTATCGTAATTACATTCGGTCGTCGACAAGGTATGCGAAAAGTAGGCAATAGGTACCTCAAGTCCATTAGGTAGTATGTGGGCTAAGACAGTGCCGATGCCATAGGGCGATGCATCACAAGTGAAGGTCAGCGGCAGTCGCTCATTATACTGTACGAGGACTGCCAATAACGTGAGAAGGGTCTTTACTGCTGCGAAAGCTTTCACTTCCCTAGCGCCCCAATGCCAACTCGCTGACCCATCCAGCAGACAGTGAAGCGGCTCTGCCACTGAAGCTTTATGGGAAGGAAAACCACGTAAAAGTTAAGCAGACCTAAGAATGCTTGGAGTTCACTCTTAGATTTAGGGGTAGGAGTATTGTGGATGGCATCCACCTTGGACTTGGTAGGATGGATCCCCTCAGCATTAATGCAGAACCCCAAGAACTCTACGGAGGGCACTCTCATGTGGCATTTACTCTTTTTTAAACATAGCCCGGCATTCCTAAAATGCTGTAACACAGCCCTCAATTTGCGGATGAGATCAGCCCCATCCTTTGCAGCCAGTAATGTATCATCAAAATATGGGACTACTCCATCTAGCCCTTGAACAGCCTTTCCATTAAACATTGGAAAATACCCAGGGCAAGTCAACCAGGAAGTATTTATTGACAACCAAAAGCAACAGAACACAACAACTCCGGTTTGACAGCAGTTGTCAAACCGGCAACCAATTAGAACTCGTACTTCTCCTGCCAGAACGCTCCATGTGTATTAACCAATGAAAGCCCAGATACTGTGCTGATTGACATCCGAGACACAATATTAGGACCCCCCCCAATTAGGATTGGGCTTATTTTCAGGGTGGGTCATATTTTTGGGGAAACACCGTATGAATTGTCAACTTCAGCAATGGTATTTCTTTTATTTATATACAGTATCACAGTTATATCCTGCCACAGTCATATACAGACTCTTATTAGCAATATTCTTGGAATTAATAACACCTTTAATTTTCAGAAAGAAAAAGTAATCTGTAAGTAGCAAGAGCAGTCATGATATTACATGATGACATTACAATACTTGAAAAGTTGTCAGTTCATAGCATTATCAAACCTTAAAATAAACCAAGTATTTGTGCCTTTTAAAAGAAGGAAAGTATCCAATTATTTAAATCTAGTTTTATAGAAAAACATTTTCCTTCCATCACTGTTGTTTAACTTTTAGTCCTACAAATTGCAATTTAAAAAAATCCAGATATCTTTTTGTTGCCCAAGATAACAAATTCAGATACTTTCATACAAATTATGGTCATTATAAACTCAAATTTTTAGAACATTTACTAGTGACAAAGTATATTGAATTATACAGAACAATGAAATAAGCAATTCCATGCTGTCTTGAATTACATTTTTAATATTGCTTAAAGCTTTTTAAAATACAATTTCATGGAACTTTGTTTTTATATATAACTAGAGCAAGATTATTTTATGCAGAAAGATGGAAAGATTTGGCAAGCATATTACAGGAGTAGTTGGTGAAGATAACAGAACTTGCTGAAATGGTCAAATTGATCTGTTTGATTAAAGATGTTTATTGATGACTGGAAACTCCTTATGGACTTTTTGCTTTAAAAAGGGGGGGAAATGAACATGTGCTATTGTTTTGACAATTAGATAGGACAGTTATAGAAAGAAGAATCATGATACAACTTTAGAGAAATAAATAAATCTACAATTGTACTTATAACTTATAACTACTGCAAAGATCAGACACCATTTCTATTCTAGTTTTCATCCATCTTTTTTTTCTTTTTGCACTTTAGTTTTCTCTTGTATTTATTCCTTTTTTCCTTCTTAATTTTAGTTTGTATCAATTTTTACTCATTTTTAAAACTGTCAATAACTTTCATTTGTCCTAGTGTCAGGGGACAATCACTTAAATATGAGCCAGGAATGTGCTGTAGCCACCAAAAAAGCCAATGCAGTCCTAGGCTACATTAATAGAGGGATAAAATCAAGATCACGTGAAGTGTTAGTACCACTTTATAATGCCTTAGTAAGACCACACTTGATATTGTATCCAGTTTTTGTTGCCACACTATAAAAAAGATGTTGAATCCAATCTCGCCTGGACTACTGTAATGCTCTCTACATGAGGCTGCCCTTGAAGAGCACCCGGAGACTTGCGCTGGTCCAGAATGCGGCCACATGGGTTGTCATGGGGGTACCTAGGTGCTCCCATGTTACACCCCTTTTAGGCGGACTGCACTGGTTACCGGTTGTTTTCCAGGTGCGATTCAAGGTGTTAATTATGATCTTTAAAGCGCTCCATGGCTTAGGCCCAGGGTACTTGCGAGATCGCCTACTGCCACCGGTAGCCTCCCACCGTCCAGTACGATCCCACAGAGTTGGCCTCCTCAGGGTGCTGGCGGCCAGGCAGTGTCGGCTGGCGGCCCCCAGGAGGAGAGCCTTCTCTGTGGGAGTACCTTCCCTTTGGAATGAGCTGCCCCCGGACCTTTGCATAGCCCCCGATCTCTGATCCTTCTGGCACGCCCTAAAAAGTTGACTTTTTCAGCAAGCCGGCCAGGCCTGAATATAATAAAATAAATTATTAATTTTAAATTGTCAATTTTAATTTAATCCTAAATTTGATGTAAATTGTCAATTGAAGGTTATTGGATTTCCTATTTAATCTTTTTTAACTTTTGTCATATGTGTTTTTATGTTGTATGCCACCCTGAGTCCTTTGGAAGAAGGGCGCCATATAAGTCCAATAAAACCAAACCAAACCAATCTGGGTTGGTCACCTGGATCATAGGTTTAATCTTCTGAGCTTTCAGATAAATGATAGGTTCCAGTAGAGAGAAGTTCCCTGAGGATAGGTTCCAGCAGGAGTCTAAAAGTTTGGAAGACAAAACCTCTGGCCCCAGTGACCGAACCATATTGGATTCTGCAACATTATCCTAGGACACATGTATTTGCCTTAATTCATAAAAGATGTTGAGACTCTATATAGAGTGCAGAGAAGAGCAACAAGATGATTAGGCAACTGGTGGCTAAAACACATGAAGAACGGTGCAGGAATTGGGTATATCTAGTTTAATAAAAAGGAGGACTAGGGTGACATCACAGCAATGTTCTAATCAAGGAGAGAACCAACCTAGAAGTAAGGAGAAATTTCCTGACAGTGAGAACTATTAAACAGTGGAACGGCTTGCCTTTAAAAGTTGTGGTGTTCCATTACTGGAGACTTTTAAGGACAGATTAGACAACCATTTGTCTGAAATGGTATAGGATCTTTTGCTTGAGCAGGGGATTAGACTAGAAGACCTCCAAGATTCCTTCCAACTGTTATTTCAAAACAATTTTACCAGCCTTTAGAAGAACAAATATAATCATTTGTCATTTTCAAAGCCTAATATAATTTATATTTAGTTAATTATAATCTATTCTAATCATAAACTCAAGGCTCTATTGTATGATTTTCTAGATCCATGGTAATTCAGTTTTAGGAATATTATAGAAGAGAACTCATCTTGGTCACCCCATGGGATAACCTGTAGCTGGGTAGGATGGGGAGAATATGACTCTTTTGGTCCTCATTGATCTCCCAGAATCTTTTGATACTATCAACCATGGTTACCTCTTACATAGAGCGGCAGTGCTTAGTTATGGGGATACTGTAAAATGGTGATTCCACTCATACTAGGAAGGCTACTTCCAAAACATGGTCTTCGGAAGTATTCTTCTGTCTCATTGTGGTTGGGTGACATAGTGTGTCCTCCAGGAATCCATGGAATCCTTCATGAATCCATTTTGTTGCCCATGCTCTTTAACACATACATGAAGCCATTGAGAAAAGTAATTCAGGGATGTGGGCTAAACATGGAAATGGGAAATGGGCCTAGGATAAGTGTCAATATTTTTGTAATATAATTATAATATTTTACCAAGGGAGCATGAACAGGTGCTAGAAATTAGGTATTTGCTTTCAGGTACTGAATTCTACAAGGCATGCAAATCTTATAGGAACATCTTACATATCATGAGTTACATAAATATAAGAACTCTAACAACACAGTATGTTTAAGCAGATAACTGAAATCCATACCCAGGGTAACTTACAATAGACTTTCCAAACTTCTTGATGGCAACACAAATAAGATGGAATCATTGGTACTTTTTTTTCTTTGTATACAGACACAAGAAAATGTTTTATTTCTTGCACACGTTTTTGAAGGGACACTATCCTGCTGTTTCATACCTGTACAACAATTTAATAAATCAAAGATCCATAATACAGCCAAGAACCATACAGCATAGTATATAAGCATTTTAAGATGAAGTTATTTAGATCGAGATTTGCTCTTGATTAATGTTCTCTGTGACCTACTGTTTAACGTATATATTTACCTCTATCTGACATTGTTTTCTTTTTTTTCTTCTGAAGTTCAATAGATGTTATATAAACAATGAGGACCACTGAAGATTTTATACCTATTATAAATCCTCTCTATCTTAAATCATTTAAGGATAACTAGTATTTTTTTACACAATGAAATATTTGGATCTACAGCAATATCCTTAACAAAACTGAAATTATTTTGAGTGTTTATCATTTCCATACTGAAAATTCTTTAAAAATGATACAGCTATACATCAAAGAAAATACATCAGAGTATAAACAATGACAAAGATGGAAAAATTTGCACAGACACAAACTTCCATCTAACTTATTTTTGTAAAAGAAGCCTAAATAATTCATTAGAAAGAATCAGACAAATTTTAAATAGTAAGAAACTGAATACTATGTGAGTGTTCTTAATTTTAAGAGAAGCATTTTAGCAACATGCGATTAAATGATAGACATGAAGATATAAAAGAAAAAAATATTAGCATTTGAAAACAAAATAGAAAAAGGCAGCATTATGTATTAAAACCATTTAATTCTGATATAAAGAGGAATGCACTTCTTTAAAGTTGGTTTTAAGATGCTGTCCTGATATGGCGCCCCTAGGTATATATTTCATTTTCTTGCCCAAAACAGAGTGTCCCATCATTACTTCTTACTACCGGGTTTACTCCGACATGTACAAGCGATACATAAGGGCCACAATGATAGCTGCTATTGCTGGAATCAACCAGTTGGTCCATGAACTGGAAAAAAACAAAACCCAAAACATTAGTTTTATACTATACCCACTAGTGATGAAATGTTTCAGAAGATATATTCATTTGCAGGTTGTCCTCATTTAACCACTGGTTGCTTAATGACCATTTTAAGTTACAATAGGCTCAAAACAAGTTACTTACGACCTTCAAAGTTACAACTGCCACACTCCCTCCCGCATTTCAAGTGGTTGGCCTAAGGTTCATTTTATGACTGCAGAATACCATGGTCATTTCTTAATTGCATTTACTTAATGATCAGGTGTTCACTTAATGACCCTGATGATTTGTTTTACAATGATCATAAAACAGTCATAATATCAAGACAGATCACACAGTGACCTGCTTAATGACTGCAATGACTTACAACCCAAATTATGGGCCCAATTGCAGTAGTTAAGCAAGGACTACCTGTATTTTCAATAATGGATTCTGAACACAGAAATAAATTACCTTGCTACCACATGGTTAGGCAAGCAGTGAGGCAATCTGCTTGGTAATAAAATAAATGCTTTATACAACTGAGTAAACATAATTAAGACTGTGTGTGTCCCAAGAAAAGGCAGATTTCTTGAGTTGAACTATATCATGGGTGGAAATGAAATGCAAAATAATAACAGTTTGGGGGTTTTACTTAAAAGTGACCACAAAAATATTCTTAGATATAATCCAATTCAAGAGATGTCTTCTGTTTAACAGTCTGAGCTGTTCAGGAAGATACAAGCCCAATAAATTCTTTTGTACTCTTACAAGTGTATACCTCTCAAAACATATCCAACATATATAGGAGGTCCCAAAAGGATTAGTGAAAGTTTCAGGAGTAATGATCAATATTAATCCCTGGACTGCAGCCATAAAGGCTACTTAAAGCATACTAGTTTTAAGTATCCTTCCTAGTTTTCCGAATATGATGATACATCTTACCTGAAGAGGATATGATATACAAGATAAACCATGGGAACTAACTTACTTACATAATAAAAACAATCATATTTAAGGAATTAATATAAATTACACACAAATTATTATAGACAAATCCCAGTTATAGTAACTTAGCAAAAATCAATCCTGACAACCCATTATTATCCCAATCTATTGTTAATAGAACTCGTGCTAAATTATATTAGAACACAGTACTATCGAATTGCAAATTGAATAAAAAATGTACCTGACGTTAGAGTCAACACTGGTAACATAATGGTCCTGAAAGACAAATACAGTTAGTCACAGACTTAAATGATTTCTAAGTTTCTCCTTTTTAATAGAAAAATACCTCATTTTTCAAATTACCCCAGGTTTACTCTTGTATCTTGTCCTACCTATTTTTAGATATCATTAAATATTGGTGCTCCCTAGTTAGTTAGAATTGTTAGAATTCCAATTAAATGAATTGTACAGCATTTTAAATGGGATCCAAATTAATTGTTTATGTTTTTAGGAGTTCCATTTGGAGCATTTTTACCCATGAAATTGGTCACACAATTCTACAAACATTCAATTTGGTTGCTAAAAACTTGAATCTGTCTGTTGAGTTAGATAAATGATTAACATTAAGTACTACATGTACATTCCATTTTCCTTCATAATGGAAAAAGCTGCTACAAAGAATGCTTGCCAATAAAGATCAATTCACTAACTTTTATTATGAAGTTTAAGCATTCACAGGAAACCAACCAACCAAAAGAACTACCCATTTTTGCTCATAAAATGTAGATAATAAAACAGATTTTTTTTTTGTATAGATGAACATCTTGGAGACTACTCAGTATTGACTGATGGTTACTTTACTGCTAAAAACTGGCAAATGTTTACATTAATTCAAATAATTTGAACATGCCCAATATTACCATATTTTGGTTTGAAATCTCAATTTTCAACTGATGAGTATTTTATTGGTTTTATTAAGGCTTAAGGAATTACGATTCTTCATAGAAACCGACTAGCCAAGTTAATCATACAACATCAATCAATATCTAATTGCAAGAATGGATTGCTCATATATGCTGTTTGCAGACAGATCAATTATTAGTATATCTTTCATTACACGGACTGGATAGAAGAATTTTTTATTCTTATTAAGCTAATTTGATAATACTTCCAGCAAATGCAGTTATTGCTATTTATTGCTATTATTTTTGATTATCTGGAGTTAACAACATCCTTCCTCAAACCTTTTTGCCAGGTCAGAGCTCACTTTTCTGACATTTGCCCAAGCACTTTTTCTGTGACAAGTTCTGTTGTTGTTAATTTAACCTTACTTGAATAAGATTCAGCAAATATACCTTAATATGCACAATATTTTTTTATACTTTGTTCAACATTATTAACTCCAAAAGAGTATATAGTCCAATGGGCAGCTGGCTTTGACTAATTTTTACTGAAACAGTCTACCTAGTCTAATAATATACCTGGTATAATTTAGGGGAGGAAATAGCTTTGACAGTATTACATCTGCAACGTTTAGAGAAGTACAGAAACCAGGAAACTGTGAATTAAGCCCAAATCCAGCTGGGTGACCTTGGATCAATCACTTCATCTTGTCCTTAAGCAGACAAGGACAAGCCATTTCTGAGAAACCTCAGCAGGGACTGCAGGGACCAGTCAAGGCAGTTACCAGGAATCAAAAAAATATTCTGCATTCATAAAGTTTAAGGTTCTATCCGTAATTCCTCCAAATAAATGATTCATGATATAATCTTTGATGGTGCCCTCCTCAAGGATATCTGAGGCTATTAGCTAATAGACCAACTGTAATTAATTCTACACCATCAGGCAATACAAGGCTGACTCACTGAGACAATGTTAAGCCATACGTACCGATTAACAATCTAGTGACTATCCTATAAAGGTAAAGGTTCGCCTCACACATATGTGCTAGTCATTCCCGACTCTAGGGGGCGGTGCTTATCTCCGTTTCAAAGCCGAAGAGCACTGTCTGAAGATGTCTCCGCGGTCATGAGGCCGGCATGACTAAATGCCAAAGGCACACAGAACGCTGTTACCTTCCCACCAAAGGTGGTTTCTATTTTTCTACTTGCATTTTTACATGCTTTCAAACTGCTAGGTTGGCAGAAGCTGGGACAAGTAACAGGAGCTCACCCTGTTACGCGGCGCTAGGGATTCGAACCGCCAAACTGCCAACCTTTCTGATAGACAAGCTCAGCGTCTTAGCCACTGAGCCACCGTGTCCCTCTGACTACATAATTCATTAAAGAATATTTGTTCAACTATTGATCTTCACCTAAACTCTTGGAAAGAATTTCACCACTATAATGAACAGACCTCCTCAATGTATAGAATGCTCCTACTTAAACTTTTGTGCATTCCACCCCAAACCCTCCAAAACAGTGAGATAAAGAGATATTACATTAGAAAACATTTGACTGGGCTGCTATTTGGCAAGGTTGCTGTGTCAACCTCGCCAAAATCTGAGATTCCTATAAGAAAATGTAGCCATAGCTGTATTTAGTATTTATTTAAAATGAAATGAAATGATGAAATGGGATTTGAAATTTGAAAGAGAAATGCTTACCGTTGGTTTTTCAACTTTTTCCCAATCATCCTGAAAGATATAAAACATTTTATTTTGTTAGATATCTAATCATTCATAAATCACTCTTGGTTATCTCTTCAAGAGATAAATCATAATCTTTCCTTTAAAAAAATAGGTAAGTGTTTATAGCACAGTATTGAACATAGTATAACACAGCTAATGCAAAGTGATATTAAAAGAATTAAAAGGTACAAAATCACGATGAAATATAAATTCTGCACAGATTTTCTACTGCCTTTGCAATAGCAAAAGCAGCAGTAACAGATATTATTTTGGAAGGTAAAGTGCTGAGTTATCATTTTAATAGAGACTGTTAAAATTAATTCTTGTACAGAATAAGGCGAGGGCTGTTTATATACTAAAGCTGTACTTTTCCAGAGAGAACCATTAATCAGCAGGAGGGCCCATTTACAAAGAATGTAGAATGAGAAATCAAAATATACATCTGTTTTACATATGTTAATTAATAATTTTATTTACATTTTCATGGGGGAGCCCTGCAATTTTGGAATAAACAGACCACAGTATTAAACCAAAGGATTAATAAACCTAACATAGCATTAGCAATAGAAAGACATTGCTCATTAATAATGTTCTCCTTCCCCCATGTCAGGTTACTCTGTTATTTGAATTTATAATATTTCATAATATATTTTGAATATAAAAGTACAATATAGAAATACGTTATAAAATATAACACTTCAATTATTGCACTTTAGGTAAAATGCATTATCCAACTGTGCCAGTATTTGCATCCAGCAAAATACTTTTGAACAATGATTGTAATTCCTGATAACAGGCTATGTAGTGACTGGGTAGTACAAAAATATCTGGAAGAATCTGGGTTACAGAAGAATGTTTTCAACAATTTTAACTTAGCAACTTTTATTGAAACATGAAAACTACAGATAGTCCTCAGCTTACAACAACAACGGAGCCCAAAATTACTGTTGCTAAGCAATACAGTTCTTAAGTGATTTTTTCAATCTTTCTTGCCACGGTTGTTCAGTGAATCCCTGGAATTGTTAAGTTAGTAACACGGTTGTTAAGTGAATCTGGCCTCCCTACTGACTTTGCTTGTCAGAAGGTTGCAAAAGGTGATCACATGACCCCAGGGCACTGCAACTATCATGCCTATGAATCAGGTGCCAAGTGCCTGAATTTTGATCACATGATCATGCAAAGTCGTAAATCTGAAAAATGGCCATGTTGCTTTTCTCAGTGCCACTGTAAATTTGAACAGTCACTAAATGAACTGTCTTAAGTCAAGGACTATCTGTATAAGAACATGAATATCCATGCTTTTTATACTTACTGGATGAAGCTCCCCTATAATAAACGTTTCTGACAATGCCCGGGCATCTGTAGAATGTCCAACATCTTCAAAACTTTCTGTTGCATCTCCGCCTGCTTGTTCCCTTAGGACTTCTTCTCCACCAGGATGCTGTTAAATAAAAGAAAGCATGAAGATTTCAATATATATATATATACTTTAGACTCAATAAACTTTGCTGTAACGTGCACTAGACAAACTGATCTATTTCGAGCATAATTTAACATTCTAGTATTTTAATGTACAATCTAAGTATAATCTTTATTGTCATTGTACTTAAATACAACAAAATTGGTTTTAACCTCACTAGTACAAAAGTATAACAGAAACAAAAAAAGAAAGAAAAAGAAAAAAAATAGCATGGAGTGATTGTGGTTGTATTTAAAAGCATCACAGTCCAAGGATAGAAACTATCTTTAAACCTGTTTGTTCGGCTATACTTTGATGTCTTCTGCCTGATGATAGAAGTGCAAAGAGACACCGACCACCGATACATCTCTGAGTATCTTCCTTACTCTGCTAAAGCAACGAGATCTGGCGATATCATCCAGTGGTGTCAGAGGGTAAGCAATGGTTTCTTGTGCCGAATTGATCACCCTTTGTAGTGCCTTCCTGTCCGCAGCTTTTAAACCAGCATACCATACTGCAATACATGAGGACACTTTCTATGGTGGACCGATAGAAAGAGGTCATCAGCCGTTGTTCCACCTGATTTTTTCGCAGGACTCTAAGGAAATGAAGTCTCTGTTGGGCCTTTCCAATCATCAGAGACGTGTTGTTTTTGGTGAGATCTTGACTAATAAGCACTCCCAAGAATTTAAAAGAGGAAACCCTCTCCACACAGCCCCCCTCGATATACAGTGGGGCAGGTTCCTCTCTGTGCTTCCGGAAATCTAGCAACATCTCCTTTGTCTTACTAGTATTTAGATGTAAGTTGTTTCTTGAGCACCATGCGGATACCTTCTGGACCTTCTGAAAACCAAGTTTCTTTTTTCCTGTTCAGTAATCAACTTTGATTTTTTTTCATAGTTCAGTACCACAGTATTACAACTCTTATAATTAAATAAAGTTAAATGCCCATTTAACCAAGCCATTATTTAGTCTCCAGATTTATTCATTCAATTTATGTCCACTGCAATTAAGGAGAATCTTGGTGGTTTGCAATTCATCCATAAACAACAGAATAAAATCTCCGCAGTCCCATAAATAAAAATAGCATTAACAAGATAAGGCAACACAATAAAACCTCCATAATACAGAGATAAAATGAAGATAAGCAGACAGCAGTTAATACATAAGCAATTACAAAGCAAATAAATTCAATCACAATACTTCATATTCCTAGTGCTCTATTGAATAATTCTGTTTTAATAACTTGCAGAAAATTAGCAATGTGGAAACTGATAAAATTTTCAGGGTGAAGTTATTCTAGAGCAGGAGCTTCTGTCTCCTTTATTTTAGAGAGAAGTAAATTAGCAATCTCTCATTAACAAATCTTTCCTATCACATATTAGTTAGCTGGCCCCAAACTATACTTGAAGATCATCCTGCAAGTATCTCAGTATCAAGCCACATAGAGCTTAAATGTTAAAACCCAGAGCACAAAATTTACATTCTCGAGCTGACCTTTACCAGCAAACAAATAGATATTACACTGTGGGTCAAAAGTATTTTCCAGATGGGTCTTCAAAGTCAGCCCGATATAAAGTGTAAATAAAATAATTCATAAAATAAAATGTAGTTAAAATATTTACAGAGAAATTATTAAGCAACTCTCACAGTATGATCCACTGTCTGTTTCCAGCATTCATCAAAAATGCATTTGCTGATAACAATATTCCTGGGAGGAAATCAAAATTACATGTTCATAAAAGCTCAACAGAAGAAGAAGAAAAAACCTGTGTTGGCTCAGCAAATGTATATCTGCAGTATAAATTGGAGGCTATTAGCTCAGGGTAGGAATTATTTTCCTATTTTGTATAAATATATTTGAGTTGTTGCTGTATGTAAGAGTTAAGAATTAGTTTCTTAGGGCAGAGATATCAACAACCAATAGTAACCCAGCTACAAAGTCAAAAGAGCAAGGCAAAAAAGCATATTAAACTGTGTGAAAACAAGGAAATTAAGCCAAATGAAAGAAAGACAGCTTAAAATTATAACCAATACATGATCTCTACATTCCATCGTAGTCTAATTTCACCAGCTGGCTAGCTTGTTGTTTTTCTATACTAGTATTACAGAAGCCTCTGGGAACAAAGTCCCCTTTCTTTATGGAAAAACAGTCAAGTGCATAGTATGGATTTTCACCTACAGGTAATCCTCAATTAACCATAATTCAGATTGGAATTTCAGTACTAAACAATAGTTATAGAGGACAATGACATGCAGCTTCATCACTTACTGACCAAAATCACAGCACTCCCCATTGCTGTCGTTAACCAAATACCCCTGTTAAACCCACCCTGATCCAAGTCATTCCCAGCTTGGTCCCTTCCAGCTCAGACTCTCAGTAAAGTTGGAATTTGCTTTTTCTTGACTGTCACTCACCTGCCTATCTCCTCCCCATCTATACCCTTTTGGCTGCTTCCCCCTCCCCCCCTGCCACCACCTTTCTCCACTGTCCAGCCTTGCCCCTTACGCTGCTGTACCAGTTAGAGGCTTCTTGTGCCAATGCAGCAGGGGTTTCTCTTGTGCCTCACCTGGGCTTCTATTTATGCATCATCCCGGGTCTCCTGCGAAAGAAGCTTCGTAAATAAAATATTACCCTGACTAGAAGAGTTCTTCTGCAATCGAGCATCCTGGACATTTTTCCATAATAGGCATCTTTTACAGAAGAAGGGTACAAATATATAGATCCTGGTTGGTACACAGAGGCCCTGGATGGAGCAAGATGCTCCCTATGCACCAGTGTGAATGGAGACCAACAGCTCCAGCTCAACCATAGTGAGACCAAGTGGCACCTGATTTCAGGATCCCCTGCTTCTGAGGACCTTCAATCTCCTGTTATAAAAAAGTTTGCACTGTCACAGACAGATCCTGTGAATTATCTGGGAGTCTTCCCAGACTCATGGCTCCTGTTTAAAGCCTTTGCAGTTTTGCATTGTACTCTGATCACAATAACTCATGCCTTAAATCAGTTCCCAAGTGGATTACTACAATGTGCTCTACATGGGGCTGCCCTTGAAGAGTATTTGGAAGCTTCAGCTGGTGCAAAACGCAGTGGGAGGACAATTTTAGATGACACCTCTGCTCTGTACCTCTCTGTGCTCCAGGCTACAATTTAAACCCTTCATGGTCTGGGACCAGGTTTATGGGACTGTTCATGCCTAGCGATATCTTCTGTTGCATTGTATTTTTCTAGATCATAAGAGGCACCTAGAGGACAAATCTTAAACTACCGTATTTTTGGAGTATAAGACTACCAGAGTATAAGACACACCATGATTTTGAAGAGGTACATTTTTAAAAAAAAAGTTTTTGCACTCTGCATGCCTCCCAAACGCTCTGCACATCTCTGCACAAAGGGGAGGGGCATGCAGAGCTTTGGTGGGCTTGTAGAGTGCTCCTGGGGGCTGGAGGCAAAAACGGCCCCTTTTTTGTTCCTCCCCAGCCCCCAGGAGCACTTTGCAAGCCTCCCAAACCCTCTGCACATCCATTTTTGCAAAGGGGGTGGGGTTTCAGTAGGCAAAAAATGCTGTATTCGGTGTATAAGATGCACCCAGTGTATTCAGTGTATAAGATGCACCCAGATTTTGAAGGGAAAAGGTGCATCTTATATTCTGAAAAATATCGTATATTGTTTACCTGAATTATAGCCTTCCTTCTGCTCCAATGAATCTAAGCCTGCATGAACAATGGCCAAAATGATGGAAAATGCAGTCTAGTATATCAGGACATGTCAGGAGGATAGCTGACATGTCCTGATATATACTCTGGCAAAGCCATGCGAGATCTCACCAATGTCAATCTAGAAGTGGACGATCAAAGGTGGGATACAGATGAGAACTCTTTCAAGGAGATGGGTAGTTCATAAATGCGAAAACAAAGTGTAGTATAAGACCTCTGTATATATCATAATTAAAAGCCTCTCAACTCTCATGAAACCCTACTTGTATTGCCCTCTCCAAATGTTAAGTGCAATCTTTGCCTATCAGAAACCTATTCAGTTCTGAATATTGCCCTAATTCAACTTTCAAGTATAGAAAATCTTGCAACATAGATATTTCAAACTGTCCTGGTCAAAGAATTAACAGTACTTCACATCCATAACAACAATGTACCTTGTTTTTGTTCTGTTCTTAGAGCTTTTTAATGCACTTTATAATTGATAACTAGTTTTATGCATTTATTTATTGATTTAGTTTTGATGTATGCTGCCTATAGTCACTTTTGGTGAGATGGGCAGCTTCATAAATTTAATAAATAAAATAAAATATTCCGTAAAATCTAAAAAAAACATTTTTATTGCTAACAGTAATTAAAATGTGAATTTTCAGATGTTATTTTTTCCCGAAACAAAACATTCAGGTTTAGAAAGTATAAAAAGCTTATGCACAATGACTAAGCAAAAAAGTAGATTAAAGATTATGCTTGGTGACCAATTCAAAAAAGGTTAAGAAAGTGCATCCAAAGAAGTTACACAAGACTGACATGTAAATATGAGAGGCAAATTCTGCCCTTGAATCAGTTCAGATAGTGAAACTCCCAAGAGAATGAAGCAACAGTATTAAGGGTAAATAACAGCCCAATGTGTTAAGATTTACTCTTAAATAACTGAATTTTTTTTTAAAACAAAACCTTAGTCTACTGAAGTTTACTTAAACATTTCGGAACCAAGAGTCATGGATGCCAAACGCTCAATATTTTAACAGAGTTTTGTAGCAGCTACTGCATTAATAATAAACACAAGCTTTTATTTTACTACAAGCCAGAGAAAATAAACTAAGGACTTATTTGCTCCCTATGCAATTTTCTTACACAGGGACTTTTTATTTTTTAAGAAAAAAACCCATTTGTTAAGGGATCTAAAATTAATCCAATTGTGTAATATTTTGCTCTACAAATAAAAGGTAAACATGTACTGTGCTGTTACATTGAACGTAATATCAAAAGTTTAGGTTTAACTTAGCCATTCAGTAGGCTTTAGATCAAGGGTGTCAAACTCAAATTTCATTGAGGGCTGCATCAGGGCTATGGTTGACCTCAGGGGTCCAGATTGGTGTGACTCACTGGGTAGGTGTGGCCAACTTGGTGGGTGGGTGTGGCCAGCTTGATGCCATTCCCCAAACTGCTGGCATGTTTCCTATTCGCATTGGGTAGAACAGGCCAAAGCTACATTGGTCCGATCTCTCCTCTTTGCATTGGGATCCAGGGTGGCCTCATGGGCCAGATCTGACTATATTGTGGGCTGGATGAGGTCTGCAGGCTTTGAGTTTTGACACCCCTGCTTTAGATGGAAATTTCTGGGGCTAAATTTAGAAACCCAAGTGGAATTAATTAAGTTTACAGGGGAATTTTGTCCTCCTTTAGGATTAACTATATACCAGCTTTCCCAAGCTGTATTACCAATGCATCGATTCCAATAAGGCAAAATATCTAGTAAGATCTATGGCGTAACTTTATGTTCGGGGGGGGGGGGGGGGAGTAAGTCATTAAAAACAGCCAAATATATAAATATATAAATTCTCACAAAGAATTGTTGGAAAAAATGTCCTTCTGGGTTCAGTTCCAAGTGGAAAAAAAGATATTGGAAACATGGAGGCTGCTTAGAAAGATGGTTTAATGGTGGACAGGACCATATGATTTGAGGTCCTGAACAGAAAACGTGATCACATGCTTCAAGATGTTGAGTGAAGAAAAAAAGAGAGCGAGATGCTGAAGATTCCTGGCTCGCTCTGGCCTTTGGTCCTGAGTTTGTATTCTGATTGGTTGTCAGAGTCCCATGGGGTCGTGCAGGGGCAACTCTTTAGGTTGGGCTTTGAGTCCAAGTTTGGTTGAGCATTGCTTCTTCCCAGGTGCCCTGTGGTGAGTTTCTGTAGAAGGCTAATCCTACCTGTGTTGTGTAGAATAGACTAATTCAGGCTTTTTAAATTGCCCATTGACAAATGTGGGGGCTATTAAGAGTGATTCCTGCCTAAAAACATGTTTTTCCATTTCTGATCCAGGGAACCATAATATTCTGCCTTTTCCATATTTCCCAGGATATTTCATTTTTCTAGGAGAGGGGTGGGGTTTAACTTCCTGCAGAATAAAAATACAATTAATTATAAGTATAATCTTTATTGTCATTGTACTTAAAAACGAAATTGGTTACTCAAAATATGTTCTACATGCGGTGCTCTGGAATTCAAAATCACTCACTCCATATACTTAGAGATAGCAAAGTATTTTTCTTCATAGGATAAACTATGTTTTCAAAATTAATGCACACATGAGCTATCCATTCATTCCGTACTACAATAGAAAGTTGTACAATTATTGGTTGTGATAAACCGTTGTTAAAAGCAGTAAGAAACGTGGAATCTATCTGACCCTATCTGAACCAGCCTTCTCTGGTTCAATATATGTAGGACAACTGCCAGAACTCCCCAGCCTTGGAAAGAATTTGGAAGTTTTCCCCAGCCTTGAAAGATTAGAAAGCCAACTCTAACATTTTGTTCAGAAAAAAAGCTGACACCAGGTTCAAAGACTGCATTTTGCAGCTGTCCGTCCCCCTCCTCCCCCCAATGCAAACTCCAAAAGTTAGTTCAAAAAGATTCGGAAACTAAGTTGTGGTTTGAATCAAAGATTACATTTTCTCAGGCCACCCTCACATGCAGCCATTAACTCAAGAACCAAATGCAAACTTTGGACTAAAAACACTTGTGCATTCCAGCTTCAAGACATGGTTTGCAATGCAGTACACTCTTTAGAAATGATTTAAGAGAAATGCTTTAATCCTCACACTGGAGTAGGATATCTTATTTGAAAAGTCCTGACTTTAACACTTCTACATCAGCCTAGAAAGAAAGCTATTACTTCCAAGAATTATATTAATTCTGAAGAGTGGATCCCTTAAAGCACCAGTATCTTTCTCTGGGGCTCTGGAAAAGCCTAAAGAAGCTTTAATAAACAAAAAAGACCTGCTGTACTCATCCAAGAATTGAAGTGTTTTCTCTTAATCAGTTGCCTTAATGAACTGCTTACCATAAGTTATTAAAGAAACTACAAAGACTGAGCTCAGATAATATAGTAAATAAAAATCAAGGAACAATGGAGATTAGAACCAATCTACAAATGCTATCATTAATTGTTGGTTTCTTTACTGGCATTTATATACTTCTAACTTCATAGTGATTCATAACAGTTCCCCACCCCCCAAAAAATGTTTTCAAATAACCAATGAATTAAAGTGTGCCTTCAACCCAATCCTGGAATCCAGTTAGGGATTTCATATTGTTCCTCAGGTTTATAGGTTTTGAAATATAATCCAAAGGAGAAGGCAAGATTTATAACCAAGAATAAAAATCCCGGATTTAAATGCAGAAAAGGGTTTTTCTTGAGAGACCTGCTAATGTATATACAGTATAAGCCGTAGGTATAGGAGTGTCAAACTCAAGGCCCGCGGGATGCTTAAATCTGGACCACAGGTCCAGCCTGGAAATAGCAAAGGATCGGCCTGTGGTGCTTCTGGCAGCCAAAATGGGGCACTGGGGAGCTGTGCGCAGCGCCCCCCATGCCCCATTTTGCCCTGCAGGATGCTGCAGGAAGCATCTGTCCAGGCTTCCCCCACTCCCCTGGCCATCCTGTGGAGAACTACAATGCTGATCCGACTCTCGAAGAAATCCAATTTGACACCCTTGTTCTAGGAGGATGCAACCTTGAAAGTTCTTCAAAATTACTATAATATTGTGAATTTTAATATGACAAAAGGAGCAAATGATTAAACACATTGGGGATTAAATGTATTTAAATGCATTTAACATAATTTTATTTTACTCGCAGTTACTGTGCATTAAAATTAAATTGAATTTTTATCCTTGACCTACTCATGATTACTTTGAAAAGCCAAAGGTATAATATTGTCTGACAGGGTCTAAAAGCCAGCAAGATGGCATCCAGTTCAATCCAGTTCTGTATAACTTTTCCTCAAATTCACCCAGCTTGTCCCAACCTTTTCCCTACATATCTTATACCAAATAACAGAGATTTCAAAGGTAAACATTTCTCTTTGGCAACTCTCTAACAACAACAAAAAAACCTAATTATACATGGACTGTATCATCTAAAATCTGCACATAAATATATATGCCAACAGTTTCCAAAGATGCTGATAATTCTATTGTACCTAGGATTTGTGTGGAAGATTTTCAGTATATTAGCACTGCTCACAACGTAGGTCTAGCATACAGGTAGTCTTTGACTTACAACTTCATTTAGTGACTGTTTAAAGTTACAACAGCACTGAAAAAAGTGACTTATGACTGTTTTTCACACTTACGACCATTCCAGCATACCCATAGACACAGGATGAAAATTCAGATGCTTGGCAACTGGTTCATATCTTTGACAGTGGGAGAAATTTGGGGTTATGTGATGACCTTTTGGAACCTTCTGAGAGACAAAGTCAAGGGGAAGCCAGATTTATTTAACAACTGTTTTACTAACTTAACTGCAATGATTCACTTAACAACCATGGAAAGGTCTTAAAATGGGGCAAAACTCACTTAACAAACATCTCACTTAGCAACATAAATTCTGGGCTCAATTGTTGAGGACTACTTGTAATAAGCTACTTGTAATAATCCACATATAAACTGATATATGCAGCTGTGAATTTACAATACATGATGTCAATGCTACAGTCTTTGAAACAAGATTATTCCATTCTTTCTTAACAATGCCATTAAATTGATCCATCTCAGCATGCATTTCTACGTTCTGAGCCTGGGGAGGGTGAAAATGATCTCCCCTGCCCCCCAAGAGGCCAGAAATGGGCCGTTTTCCAACTTCCGGAAGGCCTGTTTTTCGCCCTTCCCAGGTTCCAGAGGCTTTCTAGGAGCCTGAAGGTGGTGAAAAACGGCCCAACACTCAAACCGGAAGTTCAGAAGTTCCCTGAAGCCTCTGGAGGGTGAAAAACAGCCAAAAATCAAGGCCAAAAATCAGCTCGCGTGCCCTCAGAAATGGCTATGCATGCCACCTGTGGCACACATGCCATAGGTTCGCCATCACAGTCCTGTTATATACACCCAGTCCAAGATAAAAGCAAATGAGATAATCCTTTCTCTACTGTGAAATCTATTTCGCCATGATTAGATTTGAAATATGTTAGCAACTGTGTAGGTTTCTATGTATTAACTATTAGATAAGCAACATATATAATGCCACTGGCTTATTAATCTTACATATTTTAAATATGCATATTTGTATTGCAATTTGATAGCTTGAAGAGTATACAAACAAGTTTTAGATCTAACGAATGCAATAGTTCACACCAGGTAAAAAAGGGGAGTCTATTCATGTCCTCTACTTACCCAATAAATATAGTTTAACCTTGTAACTAATGCTGGGTAGGTAGCATAAACAAAAACAACATATTTGCATGTTATCCTGCAGATATTCACACATAGGCAAATACATTTCAGAATGAAACAGCTTGATAGCTACCATATATCTAATCTCAAACTTGTGAACAAATGGTATGTTTTGTCCAGCCTGAGTTTTTTATGCATTTTAGATTCATAATCACAATTATCATTTTCCCAATCTCCATCTTCCAGTATCTCTCTGCTATAATTATTAAAGATTAAATGCTTGTCCATGCATGTATTACTGCAAAATGATGACTTGTCCTTAATCTTCCATTACAAGAAACACATTGCTCAACCATTACCTATGAAGATCTGATAGGTGAGAGGTGCATTACTTAATGGCAGCAAACAAAGGATTTCATTTCATCATAGCCAATCCTAGAACCTTAGCAATCTTGCTTTTCTAAATTATATCAAACTGGTTCTTTCTGTAATTATCACTTTTATTCCACAAATATCCAATTTTAATTTCAATAAACAATATAATCTGTTGTTTAAAAAATACTGTTCTTTTTTACAGCGCACCTTGATGTACTTAAAGCAGCCACCACTAGACTGGTGTAATTTCCCAACTGAAGCTAAAGGTTATGTAAGTTTGAACTTTGGTCCAGGCAAAGCACAATTCTTCGCGAGCACCACTTTTCAGTAACCATGCAGAATCTTGAAAACCTTCCAAACCTAATCAGTTCCACCGTTAATTCTTTCCTACAACTTTAGCAGCACACAATAGCGGCCAGCCATCCTCTCTCCTAATCCCTTCTCCTCGTTTTCCAGCTCTTATATATATACTCACTTCTTCTAAAAACTTTGAGAGATCGTATATACGACGGTGTAAAATAATCCAAGTACTCTGGCTATGGTTGTGTTTCTGGACTTCCTCGAGCTTGTAATAGCAACCCCGCCACGGTTCTTTCTCGGTCTTGTCGCCGCTGGACTTCGTCATCGCCGCTTGGTTCGGTCCCCTTTTCGCCTTTTGCAACGCAAACTCAGACTTCGACGCGAAGCAGCGGCGGCAGCAAGCAGAGCGGCGGAACAGAAATGCGCAGTGACCTATGAGCCTCTCACCTCACGCAAGCGCAGATAAAGTCTTTACGTGAGCAACCTTTAAACTGCACGCACCGCCCTCTGCTCTTGAGGGGAGGGGGAAGATGGGGGCGGGGAAATAGCCTTTGTCGGCTTCTTATTGGTTGACTGGCTGCTGAGGCTGGGTTGGTTTTCTGAATCAACCCTCTGAGATTCCAAGAAACTCTTGCTTTCTTACGCCAGAAGGGGAGGGGCAGAGCAATTGACGAAAGTAATATAGAGATGAAATCTTGAAAAAATAGAAACAGACAGATGGTACAGAAAACGGAACACGGGGATGCGAATTATAAATTGTACTACAGATATTACTTCGACTGGGGAAACAAACTGCTTATTTGTCATCGAATGGCATTGTTAAATTGTTTTATGGTGTTGCAAAAAAAGATTTGCACGTTTGATATAATAATACTGATTGTTCAATGAGCATTTATGGTATATTAAAGTATATCCAAAGCCAGCTGCATTATCCACAAAAGATTATCGCTAATGAAGTAATTTTTGCTGAGATGTGGAATTCTTTGTGTTATTTCTAGTTGGGTATAATTTGGCTGTTCAAAGTTTATGTAAATTTGTGGTTTTATTCTAAACAGACAGATCCTTTCTCATACACCACTAAAACTTTTGTGTCTAGGCTGAACACCCGTGGTGGCATAGAAACACTTTATCATTATCTCTATATTTATTTACTTATTAAATTTATGATTTCCATCTAGTTAACAAGTGACTGGACAGCTTACAACATGATGCTTTCCAACACCACCATTTATATGACAAATATCTCACCATGGCCAGAGTTTTCATGGTTAAATGATAATTTGTTTAAACCAATCTTTCCTGATACTTAATTGCAATGTAAGTAGTAATGTTGAAATGTGGACGAACTATTACAGCACAAAGACTAATACAGTAATGGTTTTAATATCTTCTCAAATACAATTTTTAAAGCAGCAAATTCTCAGATAACAGAATTCAAGAGTAATAAATCAGGGACAAGAAAAAATAAAAGGCAAAAAGATGCAAAATCTGGTTTCACTTGATATTTTGAATGTTTCCCATATCAATTCCACTTTTTTTTGATGGACTAGGTGAATGAAATGGGTTGAGAAAACCCATTTATAAAACCTGAATGTAAATTCAGTGTAACTTCATTGTGGGACAGCAGAAAGTTTACAGTTTCAAACTTTTGGGGACAAATTTATGACATTTTAAAACAATTAACAGAGCTAAAAGTGTCTGCTCACATATAGTTACATTTTTTTGCAAAATACATAGCTTTGTTTAGTCCTTTATTTGAACTGCATAGGACACACAGGTGCAGTTTTGAACTAGAATTACCCATTTTATATATGCTAGAGTTTTCTGAAATCCTGATAATGCAATCAAGCTGAAAAATTAGTGGATTGTCAAAGAAGACATGAGAATATCAAAAATAGCTGTTTTGATTTCTTAAGAGGACCCCCCCCCCAATCTTCTATAGTTGGACAATATATGAGAGAACAAAGTTCAAAATAAACGTCTGAATAGTTAACTGCCCTATCAGTCAGGATGGTCAGAGATTACAGAAATTTTAAAAAATGTTTGAGTTTTTACAGAGACGCCTTATATTTATTTCCTTGTGGCACTAAAACAGCCTGTCCAGCAGTTCGACAGCAATTATGTAATCTACTGTACTGTCAAAATCAGATTTAAGATCTTTTTAAAAGGCTGGGACGTTTTCCCCTATACAAATCAGAAGGGAAAAGGTTGCGTAATTCCGCTTTCTGGCCCCAGCTCTGCCGTGCCTCGAGGCTGCCCCAATTGGGACTGAACGTTATCACGTGCTGGTGAACTTTGGACGGGCAGTTCAGCGGAATCCGGAGCTGCGTTACAAATCAGTGCTGAACTCTTACCCATTTGTACGTGGCACTGAATTGCACCACAGATACTTTTGCTAAATACATACATACATTTCCATACATTCGGTTTTGCTAAATCGCCATTCCTATCCGTGCGTACTTTTCCTCTCTCTTTGAGCGCCTCGGGCCATAACAGAAAAACGTGAAGTGCAAGGAAACAAAAAGAATGCGGAGAAAGGAAGAGTTAAGATCTGTAACTGAGAGAAGCTCCCCCTTTTTTTTTTTAGTCAGAAAGTCAAATCGACGACTTTCCCCGCGTGGTTTTCTCCTTCTCTGCGCCTTCGTCTTTCACTCCTGCCTCTGTCTTCATTGCCCACCTCCATTGTGCGCCATCCCAGGCGTAGCTCTTTCTCTCGCCTCACGACATTTTCCCGCGTTTTTTAAAAAGATAATCTGTTTCTTGTGTACATATTTTTCCCCAGCGCTTTTGGAGCTGGAAATAACGGTACAATAGCTTTCTCCGATTCCTAATTGAGATTGTTCTTCTGCGTTCCTCTGATCAACAAATATATTTTGAAGAAAAGGCGTCCAGCTTATCTTGTAGGAAGGGAAACAAAAGCTATGTGGCTTAGTTCCTGTTTTTCAGGTTTTCCCAGGCTGTCAGGTTTAGTCCTGAAGACAAAAAAAAAAGTTAAAACAAGTCTAAATTAGCAGTTCTAAGGTTACCATATTTTGTAATAATTGTTTGGAGAGAGAGAAGAAGAAAAAGAATTGAGTGCTTTTCATCACGTTTTTCTCTCACACTTCTGAGAAACAAAGATTCTTTCTGACATTCTAAGTATTTTGTTAACTTTTTAGATGAAATAATTATTTTAACAGAGTCAAATAAACTTTGCTTCAGTTTTTAAAATCTGTGTGGTAAGATCTACAGTTGAAACTTACGACTGAAAATGATAGTCATAAATATAGCGACTTCAACAGAAGCTATTTTTTATTTATTTATTTGTCCTCATGTTCTCCATCCAGCTGGCATAGCATGATCAAATATTGTTCAGTTTTTCAGATATCTAACTTGCTATCTCTTCCTGAGCATCCTTTGTCCTTGGTGCAGCACTTTCCTAATAAGTGTTGGGCTAGTTAACAAACTCAGCTTTGTGACCTTAATTAAATGATTAGTACTTTCCAGCCAATTGCACTACTGCCTGAAATTATAGGATCTTAATAAGTTATACCCTGAAGACTTTTGTTTCTTAAGAGGCCCTAACACATTTCTGTAATTGAAAAAACAGTCCTTTGTAGAACCTGGGGGCATTTACAACCATTTGCATGTTTACAACTGGCTTTCAACAAGCAGAGTCAATGAAGAAGCCAGCAGTAAAATTGCAACTCGGAGTCATGTGATGCTTAATAACCACAGCAGAACTGATGTCATAAAACCGAAATAATCACATGATGTCTCACTTAACCATGTTGCATGTGATGCAGTTGTTGCAATTGTGATTGTTAAGTGAAGACTACTTATACCTACACAGTACTGGTAGACTTTGACTTACAACAGGAATTGAGATTGGAATTTTCATCACTTAGTGTCACTATTATAAACTATGATGGCATCACTTAGCAACAGCAGTCCCTGCAGGCCCAGTTACCATTGTTAACCACAATGGTCATTAAGCAAGGCAACCTCCTGCTGGCTTCCCACAACCAAATCAATGGGTTACCATTAGTACTAGCTTTATGAATTGAAAAATAGGAGTTGCTTCTGAATAGTTAAAATATACTTTGAGCCATTTGCAAATAATTTCAAAATATCATATACTGAAGTACTAAATGAATTTATTAAAATGATCCAATTTAGGCATAGAATAAGATAACAAGAATATTTTGATCTGATTTTGATTTGGTTTGACTGATTAATTGAAGATAGAACATTTACATTTACTTTCATTTTATTTAAAATTCTCAATTAAAAGTACAGTGACAAAGTATTCTTCATAATTATATTTCATAGTGACATTCAAGTGAGAATGCATTCAAAAGCCATAATTTATTTACATTATAAGAATATACTTATAAGTACTCAGCCAATTTGGACAAGTATCTTGAATAGTTTTATTTAGAAAGTAAGAGAAATGAAGAAAACAGTAAATTGGAGTTACATTTCTGTGTTATATGCTGATGGGTCATTCTGGAGAGAAGGAAAAGAAAGTAGCATTTGGGATATTTTCTTTCATTTCATCTGAAATAACCTTCCGAGTTTAAAGAGGGAAGTTAATACAATTATACGTATGTTCCAGATATATAGACATCTTATGCTTTGAACATCATGTTTCATATTGATAACTACTACACTCAAACATCCAACTTCACTATCAAAGAGAATGACATTAAAATAACTTTCTAATAGTTTGAATTGTATCATATCTTTACAGCTTTTTATAATCATATTTTTATATTACAGATTGGATTACTTTCTCATGGTTAGCAAAACAAAATGAATGATGTTAGACGTCAGTCACTGTTTTTCAGTAGTCTGCCTGACCTGCAGAAGCTTTATGCTGTGAAGATTACATTGAGTTCTCAACTGGCAGCAACTGAAATTAGAACAGAACAATGGAAGATGTGCAAGTAAAATTCATAATAGATTCAGGTTTTTTTAAAATGTAAAATAGAGGATGACACATTGCTTATGTTTACCATACTTTGATTGAAAGCATTGTCAGCACAGAATCTGACTTAATTACACCCTTCTTCCTGAAATCTGACAGACATCTACCAGATGTCAGGCAGACCAGTGATGGTGAAACTATGACCCATGTGTCAAAGGTGACATGCCATGACACACCAGATTCACCAACACTTGAAAACAACTGTTTTTGAAAGCGTGCCCCTTTCTGTTATGGGGGTGATGCTGTGGAGGCCACATGAGAATGGGGTATACTCTTGTGCAGCCTCTAAACTCTCTGAAAATGAGTTTGTTTTACATATATTTAATTTTTATAATTATTGGACATTTCTTTATACAATACATAGTAACTCACATCATTGGTGTGTTTTTAATTAATATAAATTTTTTAAAAATGTTTCTCTTTTGTTTGGGATACATGTATGGGTGAGACAAGCCAGCAGAGTGAAGTTAGGCATTTTCCAAATACTTGACAAACCAAGTGCAAAAGATTCGCCATCACTGTCCTGAGAAGCCTTGAAAAGCTGGTTTTCACACAAGCACTGAAGTAGAGTGAGACTGAAGCCAATAAAGTTTTTGTTAAAGGGTGGGAGAAGTGTCACGTTCTGAGCATGCGCTAAAATAAAGAGTTTAAGCGGGAAGCGCTCGACACCCGATTGGCTGATCGTTTGACAGCTCCTGTATAAAAAGGGAGCTGTCCAAACAAGCAGCGCGCATTCCTGTCTATGAGCCGGTTCTGAAAGTCAGCCTGTTATTGTTAGGGAATAAAATTTGTTAGCCTTTATTCCCGTCTCCGCCTCAGTTCTTCTGGCTACCCACGGTCCTTTGGTACACACCACTGGTGACGAGGATGGGATTTGCCAACTGAGGTGTGAGTAGCTGAAGTCACTCGCTGAGTCACTAGAACCACGCTTTTCTTTCTAACCTGCCGCGACGAGACGTTGCTGATTCCCTGACAGGAATGGCCACGTTAAACTTCGCGCCATTCAATTATGGATCCGAGACGTGGGAGTCATACACCGCCCGTTTCGAATGCTTCCTGGTCGCTCACAACCTTACCGAGTTGACGGATGAGAGGAAATGCGCATTTTTCCTGTCAGTCTGCAGAACGGACTTGTTCCACACCGCCAGGGCTCTCACAGCCCCTGAACCTATCAAGGCCGTGCCATGGCCCGTCCTGATGGCAAAGCTGACGAGCCATTACGCACCGTCCCTGTCCAAAATAGCCCGTCGGCACACATTCCATCAACGCAGCCAAGCCGAGGGAGAGTCAGTCAGCGCCTATGTCGCCACCCTGAGATCGGCCGCCCTCCACTGCGAGTTCCGGGATCTTGATGAAGCCCTCCTCGACCGCCTGGTGTGTGGCCTCAGAGATCTCAAACTACAAAAGCGGTTGTTGACCAAGGCAGACCTCTCCTTCCAATCGGCATTCGATGAAGTTCGAGCTTCCGAAATGGCCACAGCATCCCTAGCTACCATTGCGAAGAGCCGGTCTACCTCGACCGCACAAACCGCCAATACCTTCAATACAGCTGCCGGTCTACCTGATACAGAGAGCGAGGAATCGGACGCTGAAGGACAAGAGGAGGACATTAACCGCCTTTATGAGGCGAACAGAAAGAGCTTACCACGCCGGAAGGGCGACCCTAAATCTGCATGCAGTGGGTGCGCAGGCAACCACGAGAGAGCTGAGTGCAGATTTAGGCAAGCCCTCTGCCAGCGGTGTGGCAGGAAGGGCTACATCGCTAGGTGTGCCGAGCCGCGCAGCCCATGTCCTCCTTCTCCTCAGAGTTCCAGGCCGATCGGTCCCGACAACCTCGAAACCGGACGGAGGGGCCCAAGAAGGCTAGGATGGACTGCCATGCCATCCTCCGGAACGCTAACCAGGGTCTCTCATGCCACAATCTTCAGAAAAAGATTCAGCTGACAGTCAACCTGGAAGGGAGGCCCTGCGAAATGGAGCTGGACACCGGCTCCGCAACATCCATAGTGTCTTGGAGCACGATTAAGCGCCTTTTGCCCCAACTGTCAAAGCGCCAATTACAAGACTGTAACCTGACATTACGGGACTATCAGGGCAACCTGATTCCAGTAATTGGCATGCGCAAGGTCAGGGTGCAGTTTAAGGGGTTCGATGGCCGGTTACCCCTCATCATAGTCGAGGGGCGGTTGCCCAGCCTTCTCGGCCTTGACTGGTTCCAGTCCCTCGGCCTTCAGATCAGCGGCATCCACCATCTAAGCACGTCGGCCCTAGACTGCCTGGTCAACGAGTTCCCTGCCGTGTTTGATGGCACATTAGGCAAATACACTGGCACACCCGTGTCATTCAACCTCGACCCGTCCGTGCAACCGGTGCGAATGAAGCCACGCTGAGTACCCATTGCACTCAAGCCGAAGGTGGACGCCGAGCTGGATAAGCTCGTGGCTCAAGGCGTCCTAGAGCCAGTGGACCATGCACGATGGGAAACACCCATCGTGTTACCAATCAAACCAGACGGCAGCGTGAGGATTTGCGCAGACTACCGCTGTTCTATCAACTGCGCTCTGCCCTCCAACGCGTACCCGGTACCAGTGGTTCAGCACCTTCTCCACACCTTGGGCGAGGGGTCTATCTTCGCAAAGCTCAACCTCGCCCTAGCGTACCAACAGCTAGTAGTGGACGATGAGGCAGCTGAGGCGCAGACAATCGTCACGCACCGGGGCGCATTCCGTTGCCGCAGATTGCAGTTTGGGGTTAGCATCGCCCCAGGACTTTTCCAAAGTTTGATGGAGTGGCTGCTCCAAGGATTCCGAGGCATCGTCCCCTCTTTTGACGACGTCCTCGTATCCGCAGCATCCCTTGATGAGCTCATGGCCCGCCTGCGAGAGGTTCTCCGGAAATTTCAACAAGTGGGGCTCAAAGTCAAAAGAGACAAGTGCCAGATCGTGGTGCCCCAGATAGAGTTCCTAGGGTTTTTCATTGATGGCCGCGGCATTCACCCCACGGCTGCCGTGGGGGAGAAGGAGGAGGCTCGCTCTTTGCTGTAGACCTGGGCGCTTGGCAGCTCCCATGATGCAAAGTGCCTCGCCACTCCCGATGCTGCCGCCCGCCAGCTGCCCCGGCCTGCTTCTCCAGGCTCCGCCGCTGGAAGTCCCGGATCGCCTCTGGGGGAAGGCTGGGTGAGAAGCGGAGCGAAGCGGCTTCCAGGGCGGGACCTTGCTGATGGCGGTGGCTTAATGAGCTGCCCCCGGGTTCCTGGCTGCGTTATCTGCCTAAATACCTGGTAGATAAACTCATTCTTCAGGCAAAGAAGATGAGAGAGAGATCCAGCTGGCAAGAGCTTTTCTTTGAAGTTTGCAGCTTTTTTCTTTGCTGCGAACGGAAGGGGGCGCTACCGAAGGCTGAATCACACCTCCGAGCCAGGAACTTCTGCCGTAACCACCACGGCGCAAAGTAAGGAACCCCCGCTTAGGACAATTTTTGATATATCTATTTCAGATTAATAGAAGCAGAGTCCGTACCCGAGAACTTTATCTGTCCCCCTTTTTTAAAAAAAAGGAAAAAAAAGAAAGAGCTTTCTTTGTGCATCGGGTTTCTAAAAAAATAAGCTCCTAAAATGGCGGATGCCACATTCTTAACTGTCCGACAGAGAGAAAGATCAAAGGAACAGCCAGATGGCATTCTCTGACTAATTAGTTTTGTTTCTTTGAAGACTTACCAAGATTTTTTTTTCTTATCAACTTTTAAAAGCTGTAAAAGCCTCCTTGTTAATATAGAGACATTCTAAACAGAGATGAATATGAATTGTTTCATTACAATGCTAAACTTTTGAAACTTGCTTTGTTACAATGCTCTTTTCTGAAACCTTTTGAAAAACTTCTAAGAACAAATAAGGGGGGGACCTAATACTTTCTTCTCTCGCAAACTACACAACGGGCCAGCAGAGTTTGAATAATTGTTGAATAATTGTTTGAAGAAAAGAAATAATGGCATCAAAATCGAAGTCGGGGAGACGTCCTTTTAGGAATACACCTCACGCACTTGGCACAAAGTTGCAGCTCTCACCCTCTATGCCCCCTACTGGAGATTTACTAACGAAAGAATTTTTTTTGAGACTCTTAGAGAATTTAGAGAGGAGATAAAGAAACTTAATGCAGACTTATGTGATAAGCTTGATACTAGGATTGCCAAAACAAAGGACGATATGGTGGGACTTGTAATTGTATTGACAGAATATGTTGCTGGAATGGAAGATAAGCTAGAGGTTCTTGAGGAAGCCAACACTAACTTGACATCCAAAATTGAAGTGATGCAACAAAAAGTTGAGAACGCAGAAAAACAAATTGTTATGATACACTACAAACAGATGGAGCTTGCATTAAGAGTCAGGGGGCTGCGTGAAAACGAACAGGAGAACTTGAAGCAGATTTTCTCAGAGGCCTTTAATCGTCTGGTGGGAAGACCGGGGATCAACTTTGACTGGCAGATCGAAAAAATTTATTGCATTAACTCTTGGGCGGCAAAAGAGCGACAACTTCCTCGAGATGTAATTATATATTTTACTACAAGAGAGTCTAGAAACGTGATACTACAAGAGTCTTATAATACCAGGCTACAAATTGGCGGACAGGACTTGATTGTTTTGAAAGAAATACCATCCCAAATGCTAAGAGCCAGGAGAGATTATGCTTTTCTAGTGGAAGAACTCAGAAACCGTCAGATACAGTATAGATGGGATGTGCCATTTGGCATTATAATTACATTTGATAAGCAAAAATATCGTCTCAACTCTGTATGGGAAGCCCAAGATTTTTATCACAAGACCCTGAAGGTGGGACACCCTGAATCATCTGGATCTGGAGAAAGATTACGAGAAGGACAAGATAAACAGCAAATCACACAACTAGCAGACAGAAAGCACCATTTCCTCCTTCCGGAAGGGCAAGGGACCAGAGAACAAGGACCTAGCCGTACGACTACCAGACAAATGGGAAAACAAGGCAGATTGCAACAACCTCAATAATCATCGGCCATTGATCAAGGAGTTATGTCTGAACTCTTTACAGAAGAGAAAGAAAATATTTTACTATTTCAAACAGTTCAAGAACGATATAACTTGTCTGCAAGAAATTCATATTAAATTAACTGATCCAAAATATCTGTTCAACCTCGAACTTGGTCAATATTTTGTGACCTCTGCTACGCAAAAGAAAAATGGTATAGTTGTATACTTAGGAAAAGACATTAAGGCTGAGTGAACTGAAGCAGATCCCTTTGGAAGATATATCGCATTAGACCTAATTCTAGAAGGGAAAAAGACTTGATGGACAACTTTGAATTTTATACAAATCACTAATGATTTATCTTCTAGGGTGAAGAAGACAAAGATTGCGGCGAGGGTTCTCTTGGATCATAACCCAGTCTGGACGGAATTGGGAAGGGTAGTGCAGGCAAGAAGGTCTTGGAAGTCGAATGGGAGTTTATTTTGATATGAAAAGTATATTAATGATTGTAAAAAGTTGCTATCTGAATACTTTGTTCTGAATATGAATAAGGGTATATTCAGGGAATTTGTAGGAGATGTAAGTAAAGCATATATGAGAGGAGTACTGATGAATACAAAAAATATATATAGACAGAAACAAGGGTAAAAACGAAAAGAGTTGGAAGAGGATACCAAAAGAAAAATTTGAAATGTATCTAAATTGTGTTATAGAGGAAGGAGGCACAAAGGGGACAAAATTAAGGGTTTAGAAACAGACAGATACTTAGATAAAGAGATAAGGCCCCTAGCTAGAGAAGAGTACAGGCAAAAGCTGAATCAACAAATAACTTCTGGGGAAAACCTGCAGGTAATTAAACAATTAAGATTAGGAACAATGTAAACTGCTTAAAGTTTGTGTAATGGTAAGAAGCTGAGTTCTACGCAGAGATTTTACTGACTTTTTTTCTTCTCTTTCTTTTTTCTTTTCTCCCTTTTTTTTTCTTTATTATTTTTCCCCCCCAACTTTCTTGGTTTTAATACATCTTAGACTGTGTTTGATAAAAAGCTATACCGTGTACGGGCTCTGGGAAGTCGGGAGGGGGGAAGGGAGGTGGGGTCATAGGGGGGAGGGAGGGAGGGGGGAAATATAGTATGTGCCAGATTTTAAAGTAACATGATTGCACTTGTATACTGTTGCTTTTTTTAATTTTAGTATAAAAATAAGCTGAATACATCGATAGATAGTAGAAATACACCAAAGCGAGGAGCAGAGGGAAAGAAGAGGGAGGGGTAGAGAGGGTGGGAGAGAGGATCGGAAGGAGGGTGAGATGGAAGGGAGGGGGAGAAAGGAGTGACAGAGGGGGAGGGGAAGTAGGAGAGGGGAATGTTGGAGGGGAGAAAGGAAAGTTGGAGGGGGGAGTAAGAAAGGGTGTATGGAGGGTTGAAGTGGTATATTGGTTTTGTATTTTGGGGAGTACAAGGATGGCTGTGTTTATTGCCCAATGTTATATGGCCCCAATCATGCACAGTATATATGTGACTGTATGAAATGAAAATGAAAAAATGAAAATAAAACATTTGAATAATGAGAAGCGGAGCGAAGCTTCTCCGCGGCCTCCTGGTGCTGCGCAGAGGCTCTCGCAGGAGCACGTGCCAGCGGCCGGCAGCCCGGAGCGGCCCCGGCTGCGAGACAAGGCAGCGCTTAAAGCAGCCACTGCCGCCACCACCACCCCTCCTTCGCCCGGCCCGCCTTTCAGTAGGTTCAGCATTAAACCTGGCTAATTGATTTACACTATATGCTATGTCGGGCCTTGACCAATTACTCAGATAAGATAAACTACCAATTAATGATTGATAAATACCCTTATCAAACACAGGGATTTTTACATCATCATGGCTAAATTCTAGTCCCATTGGAATTTTAGCTGGTTTACATAGTTCCATCCGAAACATTCTGAGTAGCTGGTTAATCTTCTTGGTTTGTGAGATTTTGTATCCTCCCCTAGTTTTATCTATCTTTAACCCAAGATATTGCCTAATCTCACAGAAAAAAATGCTAATGTCTATTTAGCTATGTCTACTTTGGCTATGTCTAGCAATGCACCAGTAAACCATGATTTGTGGGTTGTTGATAGTGGAGCATCACAGTGCATTGCTAGAGATAAAAAAAAAGGTTTGTAAAAATGACCACAAGCAAGGAACATTGTTGGCAAATGGATGGAAGGTGAAGGCGTCTGGTGAAAGTAATGCATGTTGTTCATTCCTAAATGAGCAGTTACCAATGCTATATGTACCTAACCTGAAATTCAACTTACTATCAGTTAGGGCTCTGGTTAACATTGGCTATGTGATAACCTTTAAGGGAGATATCTGTATAATTGAAAAGGAGGGTAACAGGGTTACTGCTACTTTAAAAAACGGTTTGTATGTTACACTGGATGGCCAGATGGCTAACACAGCTTATCATAATGTTAAACCCAGAGGTGGGTTCCTACCAGTTCGCACCTATTTGGTAGAACAGGTTCGTCAAATCTACTGAACCGGTTAGAAGAGGTTCTACCAGTGGACCCGGAAAGCAGGCCACACCTATAGAAGAGGTTACAAAAATTTTTGAAACCCACCACTGGTTAAACCCATGACGAAACCTCATGACGAATGCATACATTTACTACATAGAAGCATGGGGCACGTTAATTTCAAGATGCTGCAACAAACTGTTAAGTTAGCAGAAGGAATAATAGCAATAGCAATAGCAGTTAGACTTATATACCGCTTCATAGGGCTTTCAGCCCTCTCTAAGCGGTTTACAGAGTCAGCATATTGCCCCCAACAACAATCCGGGTCCTCATTTTACCCACCTCGGAAGGATGGAAGGCTGAGTCAACCCTGAGCCGGTGAGATTTGAACAGCCGAACTGCAGAACTGCAGTCAGCTGAAGTAGCCTGCAGTGCTGCATTTAACCACTGCGCCACCTCGGCTCCTACTAAAATAAAACTAAAACCATACTTAAACTGCAATGTTTGCAATCAGGAGAAAAGCAAAGTTACTCCAGAAAACAGACTGAATGGTTTTAAAACAAGGGAACCTCTGGAAGTTGTTTTTGCTGATATAATAGGACTTAAGAAACCCAGTTTGGGAGGTGCCTGTTATGTTTTGAGTATCATGGATCATTATTCCCAATATGGTTTCTGTTACTTAATGAAAAACAGTATGCTTTAAAGAAATAGGTACAACATTGTTACATGATTTATATATTGCCAACCCAACCATTAGATTATATTCCTAACATTTTTTTTTTTTTACTTTTGCTTATTTTCTATGTCTCATGATGTTTGCTTTCATTATTAGAAGATGTTTAAGCTGTTAAAGTTTTTTTTTAACTCTACTAAAAGGGTGTAGGTTTTTATCCTTTCAGAGATAAAACTTTGAGGACTGGAATGCTATCATTGTGATTATTAATTTGGCAGGCCAAGGGCCATTGATTTTAATGCTTGTGGAAGCATTCCAAACTTAAGAGGGTCAAGAAAAAAAGGTAGGCCAAATTAGTTTAATAGTAAATTAGTAAATAGTAAATTTAATATTTTGAATGATTATGTGTTTATTTTTATCACTTTCCTCTGTTGTCAAAGAAAAAATTGTTAGCAAGTTTTAAAAGAATCCGTTGAAGGTTTTGTGTCTTATATATACATCTTAATTAAAAAGTATATAATTATTAAGATTAGTGACAAGCTTTTAATATTTTACTTAGGCAACTCCTGCTGCTGTGTCAAGGTATAATTTCTTCGCCTGTTCCTGGAACATTGAATCAAATTTCAGTGATTATGACGGTCAGAAATACTTAATGTTATTAATTTAAAATAATAAGAGTTTCAGTTTATGCAGCTTAAAAATTTAAAGTCAATAGGAAGTTCTCACATACTCACATATGTCTCACATAGAGTGCTTTGTTTCAAAAATCATTTTTCCCCTTTTAGCCTACTGAAGGCAAGCAGATATATATATTTCACACCCTCAATTTATACTAAATTGATAAAAAGGGATCTAAGAACTTAACTATATTGATCATAACATATTTCATCTATTATAAAATACCCCTGATCAGCCTTTTGTTTTTCTTTATTCATCAACAGCAAACAATACTATTTTTGTTCTTCATCTGCCCTTTTAGTCTTCTCCCTTGTGTGTTAAATGTCTCCTGAATTTCATCTTGTTCTCTGTAAGTGAACAAAATGACTGGGTGGATTGATTTTATGTTAGTTTTATTTCTCAAATGCTGATTGCAGAAACATTTTGCTCAACTTCTGCAATTTAACCTATTAAGGAAAGAATATGTCTAACTTTGTCATGAAACCCAATCTTAATGTTTCTGATTGATTTCATAATCCCTGTTAATGTTAGGTTTGATTTCATCTAAAAATTGCATTACTCTTTTTATAGTAATGATATTAAGATTATAAACTTAATATTACTGTACTAATTATACTTTATAAGATTATACCGTAAAAACTAATACAAACTTGAAAAAAGGAAAAAAGAGCCAAAGATGCAAAAAAGAAAGGAAAATAGCGAAAGAGAAAAGGAAAATAAGACTATAGTAAAGGTAAAGAAAAGAAATATATAAAGAAGTGACTTCTCATCTATTCTCACAATAAATAAAAACAATTTTAGCAACTTATCGCCTCCTCTTAAAATACAACAGATGAGCTTTTCTTCCCATATTCCATCCCTTATCTATAAACAAATTCACAAAGCATGGTTATTTCAGTCTTGATGCCGGCTAAAGTCTATTAAGGGTTAGCGGAAAAAATAAAATCTATTTTAACTTTGATCAGATAAACCAACTTTATATTCCTTCCATTTCTTCTAACCATATTACTCTGTGTCCATTCAAATAATGTTGTAGAATTTGATATCTTCATTTTTTTCTTTGTTCTTATGAGTTTCTTCTAAACTTTAACAAACTGTTTTGTAAAACCAAATGTGTTCTTCCTCCATAACATATTTTACACATAAAGTTTCTGGCAGGCAGATATCACTTAACACCAGAGTCAATTTTTTTTTAAATATCCTTCATTATGTCCAATGTTAAAATATATTGCGTCATTCTGTAATTACTGGTCAACTTTGTGTTGTCCTTTAATTGTAATCTTTGGCTCCCTCTAGAGTCCAATTGTTTAAATCTTCTGTTTTTAAAAAATTCAAAACAAAAGCATTTTTCTATGGCAAGAATTCTTTATAATTAATTCAAAAAATAAATTTAGGGTACAAGGGTAATATTGGTACCCTTAGCTATTCGTAACTTTCTAAAATCAAAGTTTTAATTTCCTTTTTACTGTTCATTTGCTGTTTAAAAAAGTTTTTTTTTCAAAAACACTATTTTATTATATCACATTTTTTTTTGCAATCCATTGTTTTTATTTTTACAGTAAAAAAACCAATATTAACAAAAGTGATCTCATCCATTACATACAGCATGTCGTTTGATTACAAGTGTTTTTGCATCCATATTCTCAATTATATTTACAATCACAGATTTTTTATCTAGTATAACTAAATACCTCACTTCCATTGTACAATGTATATTCAATTACAATTAATATTTTTCCAATAAACCTAATTCCCTTACATTCTTGATTGTTTATATAGTAACAGTATACCTTTATATAATCACAGATCCCAATATGAAAGAGATTTACCAACCATTTATATTTGTATATCACAGTTTTCAATTATGTATAATTCCACCAATCAAGTATGCTTATGTTCATTATTGTCTTTGTACATCATACATTCAAACAAACATGTTATTCCTTCATTTTTCAATACGGTATTCTAAATAGTCACTTCATATATAGCATCCTGTAAATACTTTTTAACTCCTCCCTCTTCCACCTTCTCTTGTTCATAGAGCTTAGCATAGTAATCTTGTATATATATATATATATATATATATATATTCTCAGTGTTTCCATACTGAATTTGTCCTTGTTCATCTCTTAATTGGAATATTTGCTTCTCTTTTTTCAGTTTATATGCCAGCCATCTACCTGGTTTGTTTGCATTTTCAAAGTAATTCTGTTTAGCACCTCTAATTTTTTGTGCCAGTTCTTCCTTTTCCAGTAGATCCATTTTATATTTAATTATATCCATTTTTATTTTAACATCTTTTTTTTTGTGGTGATCTCTGTAACTCTCTTTCGAGTATTTTGTAGTCATTATCTAAAGCTTTATGCATTTGTCTTTTCTTTAAATTTCTCTTCCTTGTATAGTCTATTATCAGACCTCTAGTGACAGTCTTCATTGTATCCCAAAGATTCTGCATTGATGTATTTTCTTTCCTATTTTCTTTAAAGGAAAAGGCTAACTCTTTTTCCATTTTTTGTACAAAGTTTTTTTCTTTCAATATAGTTTTATTTAATGTCCATCTAGATCTTGTCCTTTGGCCTTTCCATTTAATTGTAATTGGATTGTGGTCCGCCCAAGTGCTTGCTCCAATCACAATTTCTTGTGCGTTGCAAATCAATTCTGCTGAAGCCCATATCATATCAATTCTGGAGAATAATTAATATCTATTTGAATAAAAAGTATATTGTTCTTTTTTAGCATTTCTTTCTTTCCATATATCTTTTAAATTTATTTCATCTATCATCCTGAAGAAAGATTTCGGAAGCATTTTTCTATTTAGCTTTGTTTTGTGTTTTTTGTAATCCTTGTTCTAGTTCACAATGCTATTGAAATCTCCCATCATACAAACATCAACATGGTCTAAGTCCAAGATTCTTTTATGCAATTTTTTATAAAATTCATCTTGTTTTTCATTAGGGGCATAGATTCCAATTAGGAGTGTTTTTTTGATATCCATAATTTCCACCATCAAAATTCTTGCCTCTTCATCTGCATAGATTAATTTTGCTGGAATATTATCTTTAATATAGAAGATCACTCCTATTTTCTTGCAATTCGCCAGTATTGAAAACATTTTCCCAAGCTTTGGTTGAGTTAGTAGGTGTTCATGTCTCTTTTGAATATGTACTTCTTATAGGCAGATTATGTCAAGTTTTAACTTTTCTAATTTATGAAATGTTTTCTTTCTTTTAATTGCTGAGTTAAGTCCATTAATATTGATTGTAATCATTTTTCTTTCCTACATATTTATACTTTATATACAGGGTTTATAGCTCTAGTAGATCTGGGTTCTCGTTGTTCTCTGTAGCTGTTTAAAAAAGTTAAGTTGTTATACTTGTAGTTGAAACTTAAAAAGGATTAAAGAAAACTCATCAGGTGCAATCAGACATGACCCAAAGGTTTATAATAGCTGAAAAGCAGTTAAGCAGCAATTTCCAAAAGTAATTAGAAAGGGTACATACTTAATGTCTGTTCAAAGGTCCAAAGGCAAACTACTTTTTTTTTTTCATTTATGTGGTATAGTTTTTCATTTAAGAGATTTTTTTTTTCTTATTTCTGAGGCTGTGGTAGTTAAAGGGTTGGAACCAGTGTTTGAGTTCCACTTTTTTAAATAGCTCTGTTGGTCACAGAGTTCTGAAGCAAATTAAAATTGAAATCATATAAGGTTGCCTTCAGTGGTTGGGTTATGACAGACAAATGGGGTGGGGGGTAGTGAAATCTCTCCTATGTGAATGTGCCCTGAATCTTATCACAACTTTGCATCAGTCAACTTATTTATATCAATAGTTCCTCCCTATTTTCCTGTTATTAAAGGCTATATTTTCTTAATTACAAATTTATATCTCAGAACCTCTGATTTGTCTCTATTGATTTCTTACATATTTTATTTAAGTTCTTTTTCAGACTAAATGCTCAGTGATTTTACATTTGGTTTCAATGTTTGACATGTTAACAGTAGTATTAAATGAGTTTCTTCTATTTAAGAAAATCTAAACAAAAAACTGCCAAGGGCCTGTCCTATAGTAGAAACAGTACCTTTCAATTGTATTTCCCAAAGAATTCATGTTTCAGAAGGATTTATTCAAAGAACAGGTAAAATACAAAAAAGTTTAAAAAGAAATATGCTTTAACTTATTTTTTGCTTGTTTTAGATACCCTTTTACAAATCAGGAACATTTCAAGCTTATATAGATAAACATGGAGCTACGGTAAGTGATGAACATTATTTATTCTGGTTGTTTTTCTGCATACAAGATGCATGTATCAGGGTGGGTTCCGGCAGGTACTACTGCCGGTTTGCTCATGGGCGTGCTTGATGTGCACTGCATGTGCATGCTCAGTGCAATAAAAATTGTTATGCACATGCGCAGAAGTGAAAAACAAGATGGTGGCACCTATGGCGCCCCCTGGAGAACCAGTTCGGGGACGTGGCAGGCCTGGGTCACTGCCGGTTCCAGCGACCCAGGCTGCCAAACTACTACCAGTTCGGCCAAACCGGTCCAAAGCAGTTGGAACCCACCACTGGGGTGTATATTGCTACAGGTTGGAAAATTACATTTTATTTACTAAAATTTGAAAAAAATGGAATGCTTGTTTATTGTAGTTGAGTTTTAGATATTTAAATTTCATTTTTATGACATTATGATATGGACATTTAATTCAGTACAATTCATACACTATACTGATGATATATTATTTATAAAATATTCTTCCACAAACTTGGCAATCTTTTCTGTATGAACTTCATCTGCCAGATTTCTTAGCAATTGACATGCTAACTGGACAATTGTAGGAATGAAATCTAAATATTTGGAAGCTGATCAAATTATGGAAAGTAGATATAAGTGGTGGCAGATCTGATGTGCAGGAATTCCAAGTTAATCTCTTAATCTACCTTAGAAATAATGTAATTATGTCACTATTTGACCAAAGGTGTTATGTCTTTGAGAGGAGGAATAACAATTAAAAAGGTGTGGGGAGCTTCTGGAAAACAATACTATTCTCATCCTTAAAATCATTACCTAAGCTTTTAAAGATGGCCTGAAACTGTGTTCCTGAAAATTGGCCATTGCAGGTATACTGGTATGGAGGGTTGGAAATTGAGTGATCGAGATATTATATGGTCCATGGCCATGAATTATCCAATCCTGAACTATAGGATCAAAGTGGATCTTTCTTTTTAAACTATGCTAATGTTGTAATAACAAAGTAGCAAAAATATTATTGAGTCTTTATAACTGAGTCAAACCTTGCAGAGAACTATGCAGTCAGGTTGATTGGTGAACAAGAGTATCCATGATAAACTAAAAATATATATCTTAGGCCATACACTCTATAGATGTTGACCAAGATTGTTTTACTGTAAATTTGGTGACATACATAAATGCAGTGGTAATTTTATGCTTCATGAATAAAAATATATGTCAATGAGCAGGATGTGAAAGCCTAATGGATCAATCAGAAAATAATAATATACATGTTTTTCTTCCAATTGTGGTAGAAAATGTGTATATCATTTTTTAAAAGAAGGAATTATAAGAAAGTAAGATGGGGAATACACTTTGAAAAGAGTGCACTTTGGGCTGGAAGCCATGAGTGAACTGTACAAATAGCTCACTGTATTTCTTATTGTGTGCATGCTTACTCTCTTTCTCTCCAATACAACTTGAGAGCTATTTATGACTCAGATTCAAAGTTCCGATGGTTGCCACCCCCCACAGTCACATGGCCGCACATGGGCAGTGGGCTATGTTTGTGATCATTTGCAGCATCTTGCGGTCACATAACCATGTTTTATTACATTTTTGCCAAAAACCAGCAGTTACTTCCTGTTTTAGGCAAAACCAGCTCCATATCAAACCATTGGTTAGTTTTATGACCACGGCAGTCACTTAGCAGCTACCACAAAAAAAGGTTGTAAAATAGGGCCATGTTGACTTACAGCCATAATGGGCAGGTTCCATTATGGTCATAACTCGAGGATTACCTGTAAGTAAGTGGTGCAGTGGTTAGAGTGCAGTACTGCAGCCACTTCAGCTGACTGCTAGCTGCAGTTTGGCGGTTCAAATCTCACCGGCTTAAGGTTGACTCAGCCTTCCATCCTTCCGAGGTGGGTGAAATGGGGACCCAGACTGTGGGGGCAATATGCTGACTCTGTAAACCGCTTAGAGAGGGCTGAAAGCCCTATAAAGCGGTATATAAGTCTAACTGCTATTGCTATTGCTATTAAGATGGTAGACAGCATCCTGAAAGTCTAAAGGAAGTGGGGGACAATTTCATCAATTTGCTTTCTGATAAGTGGTATTTTGTGTTCATCTGTGGCTCTCAAATCATGATCACCATATGAGACTGCTATATGTTTTAGATTTTATACTTTTTAATGTTCTGTTTATGTTCATTCCTCCAGTCATGGAATCTGCATAGGAGTAGCCTGACATAAATTGTATTACCCTGATTGTTGAGCTCTATTCTCCCTTAATAGCAAGGCTGGGAAATGGTGCGATCCTTATCAGTTGTAATGTAGCTCAAGCCATGAAAAACATTTAATGGATTCTCTTGGCTTTATTTTGCCTCCCACTGAATCTTATCTGCTTACCAGAAAAACAAGTATGTGATGGGACAAGCTAGGCAAGTGTAGGCAAGTGTCTGGAATGTGAGTTTTAGCTGTCTTTCAAGCTCTGCAAGTGACAAGTTGCAGATACTGAAATGTTCTGCACCTATGATTGGTTAATCAGGCTACTTTTTTAAAAGATGGCACATGCAACGACTAGTGACAGGACGCAGATAACACGGAGAGCTTGTGAAGATCATCTAGCATGTTGCAATACCTATCCTCCATGTCTGTAACCTCTCAATCAAGCTATTTCTGAATGAAGGTTTATGCTCTTTTGGAAAAATGCTAGCTCAATGTCCAAATTAAGCTGAATGGTGCCATGTCCTCTTATGACAGTGCCTGTAATCTCTGAGGATATTTGTTAGTATCCCAATTATTTGCACTAAGAGGAATATCCTTTGCCTCCTGATAAATGCTTGGTTCAGTGACTATTAATCTGCCTCAGTGTGTGTTTCAATATATGTGTACATGTATAGGTTTTGTGTTATGTATCTATAAATGTTTGATTTTTTTTTTAAACGTAAGTGCCCTAGCTCCTTTTTACCATCCACTTTGGGTATATCTGCCTTGCCTCTATCTACCAGAAATTAAGGTTAGGATGATAATCAGCTAAAATGTAACAAAGGTTCTTTTACTGGGCATATAACTCAAAGTAATTGTTTTAAATGTAAGGTATATATTTAAATCTGAATTCAGATTTGCATGAAAGGTTAGATAGTTTGATAATAATCTTTTGGCTGTCATGCCTGCAACTGCAATTTATTTCTCTGCAAAATATACTGAGGCACTGGAGTGAATTCATATTATTTATTAAACATTTTTCTTTGGATTGCATTCACCATATCATTAGCAAATTAGCTGCATTATGTTGGACCTAAATAAACAATCTGTACAGTAACTGATTTGCAAATGCCTTTTTCAGAAATATTCTATATATTAAAATCAGTGAAGCAGGTTATAAGACTAGAACAATCTCTGCCTGAAGGTCAGTCTAAATGCATTTTTGCTTAGTATATAATTACTATGACAGGAGAATAATATTGATTGAGACCAGTAGAGTGGAAGAGAGGATTTAACCTTTGCTCCCAATACAGCCCTAACTTTAAGTCTATTCCTATCTTGTTAATCATGAATGCAAATTACAGTCTCAATGGAACAACCAGCACGCTATCAGACTAAACTATCCTGTAAGGGTTATTTACTGAACAAAAAGCAGTAACGTGGTTATTATGTTTGACTCTTAACCATTGGAGAATACATTCTCCTCTGCTAGTTGGATTACATTTGATTAAATGTAAGGTATTCCATAATAATAATATTCAATTTCATAAGGAGGAAATTTTTGCAAAGAGAAAATACAATACAACTTGTTTTATTTATTAGGTAGGAATGCCAGAAAGAGTTACCCCAACTATCTTTCAAGTCTGCCTTTCTTATACTCTTAGAGCCAAACTTGCCCCTAACTGGAACCAAGCTGGTCACTTGTTGATACAAGGTAATTATTTGGAACTTATGATAGTGAAAATGTTTTTATAGTGTTAAATATTTTCTGCATGATGCATATATTTATTATTAGCTATAGTTGTTACAATATTGTTCAGTAAATCTGACTACAGGTAGTCCTCAACTTACAATGGTAATTGATCCTGCAATTATGATCGTAAGTCATGATGGTCATTAGGGTGGTTTATCAAGTGACTATGCCAATTTTATGTCCTTTATAGTGTCAACCGTTAAGTGAACACCATAGTTATTAAATGAATGTATTGTTCCCTGTGCATGTTATTTTTGTCAGAAATGATAAGTAAACACCAGCAAAAGCATCATAAATCATGATCTAATGTCCATGGGACACTGCTTATGGCTATAAATGTGGGTTGCTCGGTGATCACCCAAAATATGGTCACATGACCATAGGCCTGTATAATTTTAAGATCAGCCACTTCTACCTCCAATTCTTTATAACATCTGAAAAGTCCTCAAAACTGAAATATTTTATTTGTGTGTAATACATAATATTGCTTTATTTGTACGCAGTTATGGTCAACTCAAATATGTTTGGATACTGTTAAAATCTGCACTTTCCTCTTGAAATTGCAACCTAAATCTCTAATTAGATTAGCTAATATTGCTGAATTAGGTTATGATATGTTTTAGTTGGAGGAGAGTCTGGAGGCCAAAGATCTTTAAGCCTCTTTAAGAACTGATGGGACCATTCCCTCTCCCAAGGAGGAGTTAACTACTACCCAGAGCCAATCATGCTTCTCTCCCTGTGGCCATTTATCAAATAATACATAATAGTAATACATAATACATACATCTTTTATACATAAGGAACGTGTTGTGAAGCAAACACTACAGAAACAATGTATAACAAAATATAAACATATTTTCCTCATTATACATTGCTTTGGTATAGTTTTAACTGTGAATTATAATAAACCACTTTCATATTTTTAAGGGAGAAATTTTTTATCACAGATGGGAAAGCAAAATGCAGTTGGTAAGTACACTATGAATAAATATTTTTCTCACTCTTAAAGACCTGGAATTACCTTAGATATATTTTACACATACCCTGGGTTGGAAAAAAAGGAATGAAGAAAATCAATGGTATATCAGATGTAACGCACAGAGATTATCAGTTGAGCAACTGTTAGGCATATAAATTTATTTATCAAAACGTTTTATGATTGAAATCAAGACTGACACATCAATCGTTAAGTCACTTGGTCAGTCCTGTTTTAGAATTCAGTATAATTTTTGTCTTATGCACTTATGGGGAAAATATATGATTGCATAAGGTACATAAGGGATATATGAAAATGCTGTATACTGGACATTATGAATTTTATTTCAGTTGTGGATATTAGTGTATCCGAAACTCAACTTTGCATCAGTGTGGAAATATGCAGGATATGTTCATCACCACCTGAGGTACAGAAATAATATAACTTTTTACATTTGCATTTTATGGATGCTTGTGTATCTAGGGCTTCTTAAAATTCTTTTTCAGAATAAAACAATCAACAATTGTTAAGCAGTTCATCTCACTTTTTAATTTCTGTCTCTCCTCTTTTCTCCAAACTATATGTATTCTTGTGGTTTAAAGAATATGTATGTATGTATGTATGTATGTATGTATGTATGTATGTATGTATGTATGTATATACATTTTTCTTTAATAATTACATTATTAGGTGAATATTTGCCAAGAAAACAAGTATTTTTAATATATCTTTACATCTCTTAGATGCATACAAAAATTATCAGGCATAATTTTCATCTTACTGAAGAATTGTACTGGTGATTTCTGATATATCACTGAAATTTTAAATAAAGGTATCCAGGAATTGAGAGAGCTAATTAGGTGTAAAGTTTAAGGCATCAGTCCAGAAATCAGGAGAGTGTGAGTTCTAGTCTTACTTTAAGCCCAAAGCCAGCTGGATGACCTTCGGCCAGTAACTCATTCTCAGTCATTGTAAACAGGCATGGCAAACCACTTCTGAAATCTTGCCACAAAAACTGCTAATCCAGGCATATTCCAAGAGTCAACACTGACTTGAAGGGACCAAAAAAGAAAAGAAAAGAAAAAACCAACAACACAATCTATAGGTATATTTCTGACGATGACCACAATCAGGGTTTACTGGTTATTTTTAACTTATTAGAAAGAAAATGGGTAGTTTAATTTAAAAACATACGTTTTTCTTTTAATGCTATAATTTATTTTGATATGTGTATTATTGCAGTAAATTGTAAATCACAGATCCATACTGAGAATAATTTCAAAGTCTGAAAGGATTTAAATGACTGCTTTGTATTAAACAGGCATCCCTTAATTTTATAGCATGATTTTATGAAGGGATTTAGTAATTTCAGTTACAAATGTAATAACTAAAGCTTTTAATGAAAGTTTTTGTGCAATATTATTTTAACATACATTACATTTTATACTTTTATACTTAACCTTTCAAAAATTGCTGTATTCATTTTTTTCTATTTTAGCTTGAAGATTTTGATATTTCAACAAACATCATAAAGAACTTTAACAACGATACTACTGCAGTCATTTCAGAAGGTTCTATTTTAAGTAATTGGTGTTATGTTTTACCAAGGTGTGTTTTTCATATTTTACAAGGAATTGTATTAAGAGGAACTAAACTTTTCCTACAATATAATTTTATTACAGTAAAGGTATTAGTGATAGGAGCCACTAAGAAAAGTTTTTCATTCTCAGAATTTCATGAATATTTAGACTATTTTTAATACTTTTTTTTAAAAAAAAAACTACTTTGAGAAGTAACATAACAAAGCAAATATCTTATTTAAATTTGAACAGGTTTTTTGAAAACTCAGTATAATCTTTAGTTCTTTACACTTAATTCTAAATGACAAGTTGACACCTGTGAGCGAGGCTACCATACAGAAAAATTCCAGTTGTATGGTTTATTTTTTTGGATATTAAAAATGCCAGAACATCAGTCAAGCAACATATTTGGGAATTACAAAAGGGTTCCAGTAAACTGTATGCAGGTTTGGTTTTTAACAGCCTTGCCTCTACCAACTTCATTTCCAATGTGATATTACAATAGGACTTTTTCATTAGTTCTATGTGTAATACTAATGAGGGGCAGATGTTGGTATATCACTTGAGCCACGTTTCTGCTTTATTGGATTGGTGAAATGGAAATAGTCACTTTGTTATTTTATGGTATGTCTTTATAGACATATTTGAATAACAGGTCATTCCTCTTTTATGGAATTTTCCACGCAAGCAATCTCAATCCCATATTTTATAACTCTTAATCAGCCAGAACATTTGCAGTAATCTAGTAAATTATGATGCCCAACTGTTTTTAGAATTTGGTGTCCCTTTTAACGTTTACTTTAGGCTTTTGGATTGTTTAAATCCAGATGTGTCTACTCTTTTCAGATGCTAAATGCTGATTTATAAAAATAAACTATGTTAATATGTATGTATATAATTTTATCTTTACAAGTTTCTATTTCTATATATTTTATTCTGTGTCTACTTTTCCTCCTTATGTCTACCAGTATATTGCATTAAATAAGATATAGAATGTGACAAATTCAATTTCTTAGCTTATTTTAGGGTAATAGAAGCCCACATTTTTTAACCTAGTTTAAAATATCTGTTACATAATTATGGTTTCTACTGATTAATACTAATTTTCCAATAATCTTTTTGTATCTCTGCCAGTATGAAAATGGGTCAGATAATGAGTATCAGTCACTTAATTCCACCTGATTCTCCATTTCATTCATACAGTGATTTACAGTTACACTGGGAAAATCTGGTAAGGGTATACTTATGTTTTTTTTTATCATTCATTGATAAATAATAAATCAATTGACAAAATTATTGCTATGTATTATCTATTGTATATATTTTATCTTTAGTATGGCTACCATCTGCCAGAGGATTCCCAGACGTACTTCAGCATTTATTTTAAACTTATAGGAGAGCAATTCTTTACATATCCTTTATATGTTGTATTTGTTTGTGGGGCCTTCTTAGGAACATGAGCCATGATGAGCCAAGATTATAGTATTAAAATATGCTATTAAAATACTCTCTTACTGAATATTTGCTGTAAAGTTAAATAAATATTTGTCTCTTACCACATGAAAAATAAACATTTGTAGTCATAGTCATCTCTCATTTATGAGATAAATGTAAAATAAATCAATGCATTTCCAATATAAACTGAGTTTCTTAAAGCAGAATTCTGTGCTATAATTGTAAATTCTCTGCATTTTGTGTTTTCGCATATAGAAACCCATCTGCAGCCATTTTTCTTTAGAAGTTAGTGAAGTATAAATACCATCCATTTATTTATTTCTTCCAACTTTCTGCATCATGGTCAGTTTTAAACTAACTGGAAAGTTTTGCAAAACGCTTCAAAGTTTGTTTAGAGCAGGGCTATCAAGCTCGCAGACCGCAGACTGGATGCGTCACACACTGGCCACAGCCATGCCCGGTTTAGCAAAGGGGGGAAAAGTCCCGATACATCACATGACAATGCCGTGATGATGTGAGTTTGACACCCCTGGTTTAGAATATACAAGTCTGAAGGCAAACAATTAACTTTGGCTTAACTCTGATAAGTCTATATGGCTGTAGGTTTCATACCAAAGGTGGGTTCCTACAGGTTCGGACCGGTTTGGCTGGATACGTAGTAACTCGGAGGGACACATGACCATACCGGTTCTATCCTGGGAACCACCATCTTTATTTTCTGTTCTGCACATGCGCAGAACATTCTTAATTGAAAGAAAGTAATTTTCCCCTTTTTTTAATGATGTGCACATGCCAGTCCCAGAGAGGTCCCAGAAATGGGCCGTTTTTTGCAAAATGGGGGTGTTTTTGCCTTCCCCCAGCTTCCAGAATCATTCTGCAGGCTTCAGCAGGGCTGGGGGAAGGCAAAATGCCCCTGTTTTTGCAAAAAAGTGGCCTGTTTTCCATCCATTTTTTGCAAAAACGGGGGTGTTTTTGCTTTCCTCCAGCCCTATTGAAGCCTGCAGAGGACAAAAACTTTTTTTTCTTACTGGTTCGTTTGCAGGCATTTCCTTAGCTCTGGCGAGGCTGGAGGGGCTCCCCTTCAAAACTTTTCACCATCATTTCGGTGGGCATAGCTTGGTGAGGGGGTCATGTGACTGAGTGGGCGTGAGTGACATCAAGTTGGTCACGCCCACTCAGTCACATACCCCCCATCTAGCCACATCCACTGAACCGGTAGTGAAAAAAATTGAAACCCACCCCTTTTCATACCCTACCTCATCTGTATCTAATGATTTGCCATTATTATGGGCAGTTGCACAGTTAGCCAGAAGTTTAGATTACATTTGGCATTTCTGTCCACCTAGCAAGTCCTTCCTAAAAACCTAGGTTAGAGATATGTTGTTTAATTATACTAAAGGTATCATTGCAGGATGTAAGCTATTTCAAATAAAGCTGTCTTTGGCAATTGATTGATGGTGACTTTATCATCGTTGATGATATTCAATTGGTGCTTCAGATGTTTTAGGATCTTTCCCAAGGCACCTATTACTATTGATGCCATATTTGCTTCCTTGTGCCACAGTCATTCTACTTCTGTTTACTGGTTTCACTGCATCTTCTTTACCATCAGGTAATGTGCAGAAAGTACTAGTAGCAGATTTTACTCGCTGTCATGACTTTAATGAATCCCTATTGTTCAAGAAATTGTGTCTGATGCTTTTTAATATCAATTTGTCAAATTATTTATTTCATTCCTTAATACTGATTCAGATATCCTTCCAGTTGCATCAGAAGTCAGCCCATACAGTACTTTCCTAGAGCAGATTTAGAAGTTATTTTAAATTCTTTTGTTACTGATCTGAATGCTGTCATTCCTCATATATGTGGATTTCCTTTTAAGGTGACACAGAAAGCAATGTGTACTACAAACAATTTTATAATGGCATCTGTACAGGTAATATTGTGTATAACGTTTATTGGCATATACTTGATTAAACATTGAAATAGTCAATTATCTTCACTTTTCTCAATATATCTTTTCTAATGCTTTATTATGATAATTTAGAAGGCAGCTAAAGTGTGATAGTAAACATGTAGAGCAGACATAGTGATGTAACTGGTATATCTATAAATAGCTAAAATGATTCCTTAAGGACTAGCTAAATGCAAATTCTGATTACTATGCCACATATTTTTCTATAGAAACCTCCAGAATAAATTTAAAAAATGACTTCCTTGTAGAATTATGCACTAATTACTTCCAGATGGAGTTTTATACCAATATTATTATTTGATAGCAATCAGGCACAAGTCTAATCTAAATGAATAATAGAAATAAGGGAGAAAGAGCTGACAAAACTGTTTATTGGTATTTTGAGATGTTCCATAATAAGGCTAGATACTCAGTAATTTCTAAAAACTGCAGTTGAATTGTATCTTAAATCAGTTGGGTTTTCTTGTACCTATTAGCTGTTGATCACATTACACCTTAGCATTGCCTGTTCTCTACAGATGTGGCTCTGAGGTTTTACATAAGGGCTTTGTCTAAAGGTTTGTGCTTATACTTTATTTTCCATCCATTTTTAAAATCTCTACTGTATAAATATGAAATATAGTAAACCAAGATGGCTCTTGCTATTGATTTAGTTATTTAGAATGCATACATTGCCTAATATTTTTTTCAGTGATGGTCAAACATTAAAAAATAAAATAATATTCTCACCATGTTACAGTAATGGAAAAGAAAGAAAAAAGAAAGTTGGACGCATGAAAAGAAGCATTTAAGAATCTGTACTGTCTTTGGCTAGTAATTGAAGGCAGGTTATGCCTCTCTTCATTTATTTTAGTTCAAAAGCAATGAGTACTGTTTCTGGCACAAAAGTAAAAACAAGCTCCCTACACCTGACATTTTCTGGATGAGAGGTGGAATTTGATTACATCATTTTACATGACAATCTTCCAGGGAGGAAGGAAATATAACTAGCTTCCCATCTGTCCATAGTTAACAAAGAATTCTAGATACTTCTGGAAGAAATTCACCACACCAAGCAGTGATGAACAATGGAATTGATACTGAAGGTGCTATCAGTATGTAGATGGCATCTTGTCCCATCTTTACTATGAAAACAGATGCTGTATCATGCCCGGTCAGGTACTAGCTATATATCTGATCTGTGCTGAAACCTGAAATGAAAACATCAATGCATTCAATCTGAACAAGGCTAAAGGGGTTTAATTTACTCTGTTATCTTATTCAGAAATGCTTAACAATAGTATCTTTATTATATAGTGGAAACAAGGTAATTCATCTTAGAAAATATGTTTTCTATGATATAGCTGCTAGGTGTTATGTCAAAATTTCTCTATATCTTACTTTTGGTAATATAGCTTTATAGTGAAAAGTGCTGATACCAGCAAATTCAATGAAGCTAGAATGAATTATAGATAGTCCTTGACTTCCAACCATTAATTCAGCGATCATTTGAAATTATACCAGTTTTGAAAGATGGGATTTTGGACCTGTGCCTGAAGGCACAACCATTGCAGCAACCCTATTTTCTTTCCATTTATGCCCTTTTAGCCCTCTGATTCCCAGCTTTTGATTGCTTTTCCTGTTTCCTTTTTTTTTTGCGCAGTGTATACCCATCTCCATCCAGGATCTCTGTGCAAACAGGTGTTTGGGCATGCTGTGGCTTAAAGCTATTATTTCCTTTCCTTTCTTCTTTTTCAAAGTATGAAGCCTGCAAAGTGCAGCCCCTGTACCCTCTTTTCCTCTCTCCTATCCCTCTCTTCTTCCCTTAGCTCTCTCCTCTATTTCCCATTCTTCATCTCATTTACTTGATGTATTTCAGCTTCTGAGCAAGCTCCATTTTATGTTGATGGTATTTATAATTCCTTTTCAATATACATACTTAATTTTAACATGTATTCTCCCCTTTTTTTAAAACAATAGAACAAAAAAGTATGTGTATGTATGTATGTGTGTGTGTGTATGTATGTATGTATGTATGTATGTATGTATGTATGTGTATATGTATATGTATATGCATATTCAATGTACTTTTAAAACCCTCCCCACCCCAGCCTAATTTTGGCTGAGATGTACACCTGATTACAATTCCCAGTTATTCTCGTCATTATCTTTATATCCTTACATGTCCAGTTAGTGATTCTGTCTTTAAATCTCAATAGTTTCCCATTGTAGGTGTATTTCATGTTCCCTCTCAATCTTAGATTAGATTACCCTTAATTGTCTAAATGGCAATCCTCGCTGTTCAATATTCATTACAATTCTCTTAATCTATTATATAGAATAACAGCGGTAAACATCTCACTTTATTGATCATCTTAAAAATTCTATATATGTCCATGTTTATATTTTAACCCTTGCTTAGTTGTCCTTCTATTGTCATATTCAGTCAATTCACAACTCAGTTTAATTATCATATATGAAAGTGAATCACAGACCTCTGCTTTACAACCTCCTTGCAGGGGCAACTCTGTAGGCTGCCCTGAGCCTTGCTGAATGATGTAATCTTCCCAGGTGACATGTGGTGAGATGGGTAGAGGGCTAATCCTATCATGTCCTGAGGGCCATGTCTTAATCCCATCACCCTGGAGCTGAAGGGGTGGGGGTGGGAGCTGCAGGAAGCTGCTTTGTCTTTAAAAACATGTTTCTCCTTTTCTCATCCAGAGAAATATAATATTCTGCCGTTTTAATATTTCCTAGAATATTTCATTTTTCTAGGAGAGGGGTGAGTACTAACTTCCTACACCAGGAAAGAGGGAGTGAGAGTAAAGGAAGGCGCCAGGAAGGAAATTTATGTGACTTGGAACCTTCCCATTGACTTTGCTTGTGGGAAGCCATCAGGGAAGGTTGCAGATTGGCGATCGCATGACAGCAGAACATTGCAACCTGTCATAAATATGAACTGGTTGCCAAGCATCCATCCAAATTTTGTTCACCTGATCACAAAGGCACTTTGAGGAATAGCCATAAGTTCTTTCATTCAACACCTGTCGTTGACAGCAAAAGTCATTGAATGAATGGTTGTAACTCAAAGACTATCTATACAACTATCATTCCAATACAGTTGATTGGAATCGGATTATTGTTCACTTTCAGTCTCTCAGTAAAATGTATAGGTCCATTTGAATGGATTTTTATCTAGGGTCAATTTTTATGAGAAGATTATAGTATTTTATGTGCTACTAATATCTAGAAAATTACATTTCGTATTAATTTTCTGATATTGCATTACTCATTTATAATTGTTAATTCCAAAATATTTACATATAAAATCAGTTAGTGTTGTATAATGTGATTAAAATTGTTCTATTTGGTTCCTGTGTTTTAGAAAGCAAACTCTAAACCAGCCAACCTTACTGTAGGAAGGAACTGCAAGGTACCTTTGACTCAAGTAGTTCCAAAGAAAGGTATTTCAAACTTTAGGCATGTAATATAAATAATAGCCACAAGGTGGAGCTTAAAGTCAACCATCTGAAAACTGATATTTTCTTTAAATATTACATACTTCTGCAGATGATGAGCATGTTGGAGTAGGAAACAAAAAAAATATTGGACAACAGTGGAAAACATCAGAAAAACCTGGTTCAACATTGAAATCAAATGACGCCAAGAGAATCATACCCATTTTCAAAGGAAAGTTATTGCAAGGGGATAGGCAGTTCACTAAAAGAATCCATGAAAAGAAAAGAAAAAATGTTTCAAAAGATTTACCAAAACTAGTAACAGATCATGCAATTTCTAAATCAAATGTATTCAGTCCAAATGCAGATCAGATTAACAAATCACTACCTGATACATCATTTCAAAATGTTATAAATAAAAGTGTTTCTCAGAAGGTGAGAAAAAATATTAGAGCTAACAAATTTCTATTAAAAGAAGAAAATAAAGATGTTGGGTATCCATTAAACTTCCCTTTACTTAATGGAACAGTTTTAACGAAACATTCCAGTAAAACCAAAGCTACAAAGCTACATTTTTCTTTGATATCTGCTGATAACCAATCAAAGCATCACACAGCAAGCATCTCTCAGCTTTCGAATAAACCTGCACATCTCAGTGCTGGTCAAAATATTCTGTCGAAGAAAACTAATGAAATAGCTGAAGGAGCTTTTAGAGTATTTCAGAATCGGATACAAAATCCAATGAAGGAAACAAAAACAAATGCTTACAGATTAACCAGTTCAGGATTTGAAGGAGTGACAATATCCAATAAATCCAAAAGAAAAAGAGATTGGAAGGAATCAGTGTACTATCAAGACATCACTGAGACCTCAAACCCTCATCTGCAGGTATAGTAAATAAGATAGATGTCCATAACATGGCAGCCCAAGAACGTTTCATTATACCGATTTATGCAATTAGTAATAAAAAGCAAGCATGTGACTGCTGAGTTCCATGTATATACTTTTAGTATGTTACTCCTCATGCTTAACCAGAAATTTGTAATGACACTATTGCTTTTTCATATGAAACTGTGGTCTATATGTATCAAGTCAATTAATCAAATCAGATCTGAGATATACAGAGAGTGGGCATGGTGGCCTAATGGTGAAGACTCTCACCTTCCACTCGGAAGGTTGAAAGTTCAATCCTAGATAGCAGCAGATGTTTCCTCGAATGCAAAGAAATATGGGAACTCCACATGGCATCAGGAAGGGCATCCGGCCAGTAAGCACTCAGCTCCATCCAGTCGCCCTGACTCTATCCCGAATTAAGGGATTACAGGGTCATAAAAAGGGAGTATTTGAGCTATACAGAAAAGTTATGTATTGATTTTTCTTTAAACATTGGTCTGAACCAGATATTGATAATGCATTGGCAGTGAGCACCAGGATAGAAAACCTCCTGGCCTGTATATCATGAGAATCTCTGAGCTTCTTAAATTAAAAGTATTGATTTGTGCAATAGCACAATATAAAATTAACTCTTTGTTACCTTTCATGAAGTTCCTTTTATAGGTTATAAATGAATAAATCTTAGAAACTGACTTTAATAAGAATAGTTAATAGGAACTATAGGACATTAGATGGCAGAAAATATTAGTTGTTATAACCTTTGAAAATTGTATGTTTCTCACAAAAGCTAATTTAAAATATTATAACCTGCTGTACACTTCTTTTTAATTTTAGGATACATTTATTTCCATTATCAATCTTTCAAAGAAAAAAGTTCAAAGCAACTTAAAACCTTTTAATATTCAGAATCAATTTCAGGCCTAGGAACTAACTTGGAAAAATTATCAACTTTTCCAAATTTTTCTCTGAATTTCTATTGTCTTATATAGACACAAACAGAAACAGAGAAAGTGGTTGTTAGGAATATATTTTGTTTGTTTGAAAATCAACATTATATGAATTGATACTGATATGAATATGCAATCTAATGGCTGATATCCTAAAAACTGGTTGTAGAATTGAATATTTTAAGCTAGGAATGTAAAACTGGTACCATGTAGATATTTCAGTCTGATCACCATCAACCAGGATGATAAACAGCTGGAGGATTGCTCAAAACATTTGTAGTCCATCCCAGTTGTATAATCTGGGGGATGGCAAATAGCTCTCTGGATTTCTATTGCTGATCCTAAGGAAACTATTTCATGTTGCATAAGAATGAATGACCACAATAATTCATTTAAGTATTTAATGATTAATGTTATACATACTTCTGAATTTCAGTGTAAACGTCAAATATATTGACGTTTACACATATAACCATTTTAGATTGATATTGTCAAGTCATTGATATTCCAAATTTTGTTTATAAAACTATTTGGAAAATAATATTAGCATGCTGTTTCATACTGAATTGAAGTCTGCATTTTTTAAAAAGCTATAGAAATGTAAGATTAATAATAAAGACCCAGAAAGAGAGAGTGATAAAGCAATTGCATTCATCAAGAAAGCTGTAAACAAGATAAAGTGATAGTTAACTGTCACTTTACTTCATCTGGCACAGGAAGCATAATTATATAAGACATGCCCCACATCACAGTTACTACCCACAATCTCACAGTTCAGTGAAAGGGAGACATCTCGTTTTGGAAATTCAGCTTTCTCCTTACCCGGGGACCACCTATGCATTAAATTTCAAATTGCTTTCCTGCCCCATTATTCAAATTAGGTAGTGCTCAATGGTCCCTTCAAATTAGAGAGTATGGAGTAGCAGAGTTAAGTCTTATTGGTATATTGATGGCGTCCCATTCTAGAATTATGAGTGACCATGCCTGGAAGTTCCATGTAAATGCTAATATAACAGACAAGAATCCTGTGGAATAATATTAATTACTGGCCTAGATATTGAATCATTGTCACCCTCCCCCCAACCACCTTTTTATCAAGTCCCAACAAGAAAGACCAGGGCCACTGCAAAATAATTACCCCAAAGCCCAACACAACCAGACAGCTCAAGTTATCATGTTTGACCATAGCAAAAGATGCCAACATGTCCAATAGAACTAGCAGAATTACATTCCTTCTATATAGGTCATCTTTTGAGATAAACAAAGAAGACTCAGCCTCATACCCTGAGAGAAAGCCTGAAAGAAGTAGGTCCAGAAAATAATTTTGCAAAAATAAGTCTCAAAATCTTTTACTAAGCTATTTTCCCAAGAAAAGCAACCACATCATTTTGGATCAACCGGTCCAGGATGAATATTATTATGCATAGTAACGAATGAAATAAAATAGATTAAAACAAGACTAATTGAAAAATAGCTGTACAGCTTTTATAAATATTTGTTCACAAATATTCATATTCGCATTCCCTGTTCCATATTCTGATTTTGTGTTTTTTTATTTATATCCAAAAAGGCGAGGTTGTACACAAGCAACAAAAAGGATTTTTTTTTTAAAAAAAAACATACGTTTTTAAATATAGCTTTAAGCCTTGAGCACAGAAAATAATGTTGATCAGACTTTCCATTAAACGAATAAAGAGCCAGCTCATAAGAAGAAGAATATCAATCCAGTTTTGTAAATCTGGGTCAGCACAGTCTTTTTGTCTTTCCACTCTTCTTTTTTGCTCAATAAATTCAGAGATTTAAATAGGGATAAAATCCATTTTTTTTGGTTTATAATTCATCATGACATCCACATCTTTAAATCATATTACTCTTCCCAAAACTATTTTGGCATACATAAATCAAATGGGATGACAGTAGATCAGGTTCATATCACATAAGCAAATGTGCCTCACTATCAGCCTAATGAAATTCATAGCCATCTCCTTTTAAACTTTCTTTGACGTGTCCATTGAATATTATAAAATATTTTTGAATAAATCTTATCTTAAGGTAACAAGAAATGTAACAAGAAATATTCTTTAAGATTATTAAGTTTTGATTTGTTAGTATAGTATAAGGATCCCCCTACATAAATTTGAAAAAACCCAAAACTCATTTCACTGCTTTTTCAGCTTTTATTTTAGCTACATGGTTGTTGATAGTAAAACATTTAGTTTTATGCCTAAGATGTACTGGATACTTTGATTACTTTTTAAATCATAGCTTTTGATAGACAAATGAATGATAACAAGCCAACCATTATTGGAAAATCATATATGTATGTGTGTGTGTGTGTGTGTGTGTGTGTGTGTGTATTGGTTTCTTTAATTTCTTAAATATAATTTACTTTAATGCTTAATATATTGCATTGACAGGAAAAAGAACGAAGCTATGCAAAACCTAAGAAATCAAGAACCAGTAAATCATCAAAGTAGAAAAAAGATGCAAAAGAGAAAATAAGCAGCAGGTTTGTGAAAACTATGCATGAAAGGGTGGTGGTGGTGTTTTCATTTAAGACTTGAAGTATTTAATTCATATTGTGCTTTTCCTGTTTCATGATTGAATAATTTATGATTAGAAAATGGCCAAGTTCCAATTTCTTTCCCACAGCAGTCAAGAAACCATATACATTCAAACAGACAAATAAGTCTCCTATTCGTGCATAGAATCCAACTCATGCAACATAGTTATTCTATGTGTAAATTAAAATTACTGATTAAATTTCTAAGCTGCCAATAACGGATATTCTCTGAGCAAATACGGTAATACACATGCTTATGAAATGCATTGAAAATAATGGAAACAGTAAGGCAATAACCTCCACTATAGTTCTTATGTTCTGAATGTATATTTAGTATGACCAAACAGACTGCTATTATTCATATGCAGTGCTAACTGTAGCTTAGTTCTACATCCCAGCAGAAAGAAAACCATGAAGTGCTTGGTGCAGATATACAATTTTAATTCTATGCATTAAGAGGAAGAAAGAAATAGGATTCTGGTTTATTTTATTCAAATCCTGGCTTATCATTCAATTTAAACCAGGAATTATAATTATAATAAAATTGTAAACATATTGGTCATCTGTCAACTCCAATCTAAGGCAGCAATGACAGGAAAAGGTGAAGGACTGCAGGTGCAACAAGAGTTTTCCACTTTCACTCTAAAGCATATATTCAATTGTCAGCACATGTCATGAATTATGGTTTATTTACTATTTCCTAATGGGATGAAAAAAAACCTCCAATATTTGTTCACTCAACAAAAGTGATTTGAAATAGTGTTTTTTTTCTTGCTGTTGTTGAAAAGATAATTTTTTGTTAAAAGCATGAATTTAATTCTTAATACTTCCTTTAAAAGTTATTATTCAAACTGTTTTTATTAATTTTTGAAGATTTTGTTTCATATTTCCTCTGTCCTGTAAAGAAACCATACTTCTCTTATATAGACAAAACAATAGATTTATGTGATTATAAATCAAAATACACACTGCTCTTCAAAAGTTGTTACATAATTATTGTAGTTGATTTGTTCCTCTGAAAAGTAATAAAAGAACATTCTTGTGTACTTTCCTTCCTTTCTGTATCAATATACAATTCCTAATTTTGATTGGTATATATGATCATAAATGTGCAGTGTGCATCTATAATATATCAAGAGGTTATTCAAAGAAGTTATACATATGTAATAGTTATAAAAATGATAACTATATAGAGGGGAACCTAATTTAATTACCAGGTTTTTTTAGTGTATTCAAACTTAGGACAGTGCTGAATGGTGACCACGTGATGTCCTCACTTTATGAGGTCTGGGATTTCTTAACAACAACAACCTGGAAGTGCTGGAACTGCTGTTGCTAAATGACTTTATGACTGTGTCACTTAGCAACAGAAATTCCAGTTCCAATTGCCTTCATTAACTGAGGACTATCTGTAGTGTCCATTGTTAAAAGTCATATTTCACAATACAAAGCAAGTTCCTTTTTGCATATTAAGATCCATTTTTTACTAAATAGACTAAGGTAAAATACAGCCTATTTTGGCATGTACTTATATTCCTTGGCACGGAAATAGACAAGATGCCCACTTTGAATGTGTTGAAACAAAATTTTGAACAGTTTCTGCAAGAAATGCATTTATAATGCAGCAGAGACTAAGGTACTCTAAAATTATACTAAATACCATATTGTATTGATATACAGCTTAGCTTGTGTTGATTGGCTTAAATAATATGCATCTTGATTCTTTGGTGTATGAATCAAAAAATTGTAATCATGCTTTATTGTAAATTATATCTGAATTCTGATTAGCAGAAGTTGTTTAATTTAAAGGCTTTATAATAGGTAAAGTGAGAATAATTTGTCAGAATATTCTGCATGCATATATAATCTTATACATGTGTACTTTGAACAAGCATTTCTGAGTTGAAAAGGATTTATATTCCAAGATAAGTTTACAGATTTTTTACTTTTACCATTATACAGAACATGGTGTTTGGACAAGCTGAGTTATAGTTCTTCCTAAACATGTTAGTTTTCCCTAAAGATAGATTTTAATCCGAAGTAATATCTGCACATATAATTGTACGGTACCTTATATTAAAAATTGAGGTAACATCATGGTACTGTATTGGGGATGTTGACCTATGTCTGTTTTCCTCCATCCTAGCATTTTGTTGAAGCATTAGATCTGCAACTTCCAGAATTCCCGCTCAGCATGTCAATTAGCTAGCTAGCTAATTCATTTCTTTATTCTCATTTATATCCTGTCTTTTAGCTCACTCTTTTCCTGATTCCTCCCCACCTCCTCTCTCTCTGGGGATGCATGTGTATATACACTACAGCAGATTTACTGTATTACATACATGTTTATAGCAGATCTCAAAATTGTATACTGTATATATTGATACTGTATATGTATAGATTTAATTTGTGGATTGCACAATTTACAAAATCTTAAAATAATACACTAAGATGTGAATGAATTGTGAAATCGTAAGACAGCAAAAGACAAAACAGTGATAATGTCAAAAAAAGGCAGTGTCAGTGATAATAGAAACATTTTGTCATGAGTCCTATGGGAATAAGATATTATATAAATGTAGCAAATAAATACTGCCATTGTTAAATTAATATCTTCAATGTGATTAAAAGGATCCATAAAAGAATCTCAGCATTTTAGCATTGTTTAGTTCAAAGATAGTCATTCTGAAGTAAATTATGGATATTAAAGTATTATTATTATTATCATTATTATTATTAAAATCATTTAGTTTATTCCAATCAGATATTGCAGATCATTTCAATGACATGATTTTAAGTCAGTTATATATTAAATGCTGACCTGAAGATGGTCATTCTTAACATAAATAGTTTCCGTAATAATAATAATAGTTGAATGAGCCAAAGGTATGTTCTTAACAACAGGTAATCTTAGCCTTCCGTACATCCTGTTCAGGTCACTCTGAATCTTCCTCTGGAAAAGAATAGTTCAGAAATGATACAACTCTTAAGAGATTGTCTAAAAAGTATTTTGGCTACATGAATCGCCATATGGTTGGGCTCATCAAGCTGCTTTTGAACGTTCCTCTAAATTTTCTGATAGAGCTATTTTCCACAGAATTTCTTAAAAATTATGAATCCAAAAGAAATGAATTACAAGGACATTTTGCCTGCCATAATGCTGATCTCTTGTCATAGAAATTTAAAAGCATACAGTGATTCCAGAGGTCATCCTGATTCTTCATGTTTTAAGCAGATGAATAGAAATCATAATAGTTTAATATCACTGCCCAACAAATATCCTGCATTGTATTTGTAACATTTTTAAAACATGCACAAGGAGTTGAAAAGCTGACTTAACAAACAAAGAGAAATTGATTTGCTATAAGACAGGAGTGCTATTGAATCCTCTTCTTCTAGTCTACATACAGAAAAATTATCCCAATTTGGTTTACAATAGATAACTGCTATTGAAGGTCATGTCTCAAAAATCCCTCTCTATTGATGCAGTTCTCCACTATTCCAAATCAGCAATAAAATATCCTTTCCTAAACTCAGAAGAAATGTTAAGAGTCTGGATTTTAAAAAAAATCCAGAAATTTTCTTCTTAATATTACAATTGAAATTCACAACTATTTCCCCCTATTTTGAAGTTCGCGTTTCTAATGCAGTATATTCCAAAATGCTAAAAAAATAAGAAGAAATGTTGTATAAAGAATAGGCTTCTGGAGCTATGACCTTTTTTCTTACTTATATAGACTCTGCAGTGGAATCTTAATATAATCATGTTTTAAGTTGAATTTGGTAATTAGTTTCTTAAAGTCTGTACATTTATTCATGAGAACTCCATTCAATTTAGTTGCTCTTTATTTTGAATAGGATTGTGCTGGAGGGCATGTGTTACCTTTACTGTGCTATGCCTTGCTATACTACACTGCATCTAGATACCATGCTTTGCCCTATTGATGAAATCTTATCTGATTAAATGTAGAGTGTATTGGACTAATGTCAATATCTGCTGCTGAGATATTTAAGAATAAGATGACCAATAAATTTCAGAATGTGGAGGGAGGAAATCAGTGCACTACAATAATTGAAAACATGTGGGCATATTTCCAAACAATGTCAGGTGGAATGCATTTGCTCTATTAATCCTAGAAAAACAGACCTTCAATGCTATATCAAATATCTTTAAAAAGGCGAGTATGTGGTAGATTTGGGTACTTTATTCAGTTCAATTATTAAATAAAACAGAAATTGCCCCATTTTTTCTGCCTTGGTAATTAGAAAAAGTGTGTGGGGATGTGTGTGAGAGAGAGACAGCCTTGATCCATTAGCTTTTTTTTTTACAGCCTAATAAAAAGGCTGTCGGAAAACACAGTATCTGAAGACCTGGAAAAAGGTACTACACTTTATATTTTTGGCTAGGGTTCCCCTATTAGGGCTTACATCCTGTTTTAAAGAATAGTTCAGTCATCACTTCTTTACCTTTCCTGGAAGAAGAATTATATTTAAAGAATACTGCTTATTAGGTAGGCAGGCTTATTTTAAGTGGCAAAGGACTGTTCAGTTTTCAGCAATGCTTTGTCATTAGCTCTATTGGAACACCCATTGGTCTATTCTAAAAAGACAACTCTTGGAAAGATCCCTGGATTTTTGCAGTTGAACCGAAATATCAAATATTGTAAGAACTTCCATTATTTCAATGGATATTGCTGCTAAATTCACAAAGTAGAGTGTCATACATCACCTAATACATCGTAGTTTATTCAGAGCAGAAAAAGAAACAGTTCATTTATGCTTTAATGTGTTAAATAGATAAACTATATAAGAAGTTTGGAAAAGCTCCTCATGTACTGTAGAACAGTAAGATGGGGGAAGAATGCTGAAAATATGTTTCCTCATCAAAAATATCTACCCCTTTATTATGAACATACATGAACAATAAGGGCAGAACTTGTAGTGCAACACCTCTTTCCATTGGAGATTGCAAAAAACAACAACACTATAAGGTTCAGACCTTTATCCACCTGTCAGTGGGATAACCCTCCAAAACTGAAATTAAATGCAGTCAAATGGGGAGAAAGTGGCCAAAAGAAATCAGTTTGAAAATAGGTTAGATTCCCATGTGACAGGTCAATATCTTTCAAGAAATAATTCTTCTCTAAGTTCCCTAGAGTGGGCTACTCTAAAGCAGAAATTTTATTAAAGAAAAAATGCCCAAAGCAATGCTCAACATGCTTTCCTAAGCTTATTATTCTTTCCAACCTAATGGAAAGTTGGAAGGAAATGTGTCTGATGACGTTCAGAATTCTGTCTGTCAGTCTGCGTCTGAATAACTCTGAAGACTACAGGATAAAGACACCAGTGAAAGTCCAAAATGAAGAGAGAGCAGAAATGCACAGAGTAATGCGATATGCAGCAGAAAAAAAAACCCCGCATTCCTAGTAAAATAGTTGGGGAAAACAATCCCAAAGTCAGGCTTTATATGCTTTTTTTGTTTGTTTGTACTGACCTTGTAGTATCTAAAATATACAGTACATATAATATTCCTTATATATTATACCCTGTAAACAACATGCAGAGAAATGGGCAGGTTTTTAATCATTTAATTCACATGAAATTGTACAATAAAGATAGGAACCACAACAGGAGAAAATGCAATTAAAATACCATTTAGAAAGTAACCTAGAATAGGTTTTTTTAAAATGCAAAAATATATTCATTGTCAAGAATACCTCTACATTTTCACAAAATGATTGTGTCTCCTATGGTGTATTACACTATAGGGAAGGGATTTTGAAATATGCAGAGGTTGTAAGCGAATTTTAGGCTGACACAACTGAGAGAGCAGGGATATACTGTATTCTTCTCAATCTCTACCTGCACCTGCAGAGATCAGCGATGATCCACAGAAAAAAAAATGATGGAGAGGCTAAAGCATACTGAGTCCAAGGACAAAACTATACAGAGTCACATATTACAAACCCAGGTTGCTCAGAGGAACAAATTCTGGCAGCATCCTGATGACCCTGTGATAAAACTCGAATCTAAGAGCGAGAGGCGCTGGGATTATGCTTGCTTGGTTTTTCTTTGACAGAGTCATCTCTCTGCCAGTAATTTCCAGAAAGGAGGATACAAATGCACAGAAGACAAATATAACAAGGGAACTTGGGTAAAGGAGGGAAGGGTGGTGGAAATGGTTACAAAATGTCTCCAATCCATTAGTTTTGAGGAATATGCACCAGCTGCACCAATATATAAATTAATTTGCATGGTTTTGTCTCCATGATCCATATTTCATCATCATTATTTATTATATATAATTTAATTAGTATTTATTACTATTCTTATCACCATTATCATGTCACCACATAATGAAGGTATGACATGTTTTTATGTCTGCATAAACATTTAACATATGGGACACGGTGGCTCAGTGGCTAAGATGCGGAGCTTGTCGATCAGAAAGGTTGGCAGTTAGGCGGTTTAAATCCCTAGTGCCGCATAACAGAGTGAGCTCCCATTACTTGTCCCAGCTTCTGCCAACCTAGCAGTTAGGTTGCACCTAAAAATGCAAGTATAAAAATAGGGACCACTTTGGTGGGAAGGTAACAGCGTTCCGTGTGCTTTCGGCATTTAGTCATTCCGGCCACATGAACATGGAGATGTCTTCGGACAGTGCTGGCTCTTCGGTTTTGAAACAGAGATGAGCACCGCCCCCTAGAGTCAGGAACGACCAGCACATATGTGCGAGGGGAACTTTTACCTTACCTAAACATTTCCATCCACCCCTGCCTTGGTCCCTCTGTCATGTTACTGTCCCTAATGGATAGTCAAGCTGATTTTCTGTCTTGCCCCTTTGATAGCAAAACTTTCTCTTTTGTAATTTTGAGCTTCTTGAATCCCACAGAGATAGGGAGATTGGGATTGCAGTTTTGGTCATGCCTTTTGTAAAAGCAAGGATCCTGCAAGTATCACATGTACACCATTACTGGGAAGATCAACTTATATGCAAATTTAAATTAACACAACATGGAAAATTGGAGTTGCCCTGAATTTTTCTCTGTCTCTGTATAGGGAATATGTCTTCCCTATACATTCTTCCTTTGAGAAAGGGATTCTCATAAATTTATTAGGACTGTGCCAGCTGGTGACTTCCAATATGGCATCCAGTATTTCTATAATGGGGTAGTGTGATGGTGGTGGTGATGTATCATGCAAGTTATAATTTTATTAGATCAAAATACCACAACTTTTGGGAATCCCTGCTTTAGATGCTCCCTTCTCAAGGCTTAGCTAGGACCCACTAATTGATATTTCTGCTAGAAATGAATTGAAATATCTACTATTAATTGCTAAATCAAACAACATTAAAAGGGGGGTGGAACTGAACTTTGATATGGCCAAATGTACTTTCAAAATGTACTTTTTAATATCACATATTTATTCTGAAGCCTCTTAAAATAGATGACATCCTAAAATACAATAGAGAACTGTTTCTCTATTGCATAGTTCCTAATGTTGCTCGAGGGGAAAGCTGAGCCAAAGTTTATGTCATATGAAACTATTATGAATGCTTAATGCAACATATTAAAGTGAATTCTCAGCACAATAGTAAAGCTTCCTTTTTAATATAATGTGCAAAGCCATTTCCCTCTTACACTGAAGACAAAGACAGAGCTCATCAATCATTATTTCTTATTGCATAAAGAAAGAATAAAATATTTATAACAATTTTAATTATTAATATTGTTTATTTTCTTAATTAAATGGTTTAAGCTAGTTTGGCAGCTCAGTGAAAGCAGAAAAGTCAGATGCTCTGTGTATCAGACAATATTTGATAGATACCGGTATATATAGAGGCGGGGGGGGGGGTTTGAACTCACTAAAAAGTAAATCATGTCGACTAGGAGTTTTTCCAGATTCAGAATTTTTGGAAAACATCAGTTAATTCAGCATGTAAGACTTTATTTCTGAAAATCAAATCTATCACTATTATTTATCTTCCATTAGTATCCAGTATAAATTGTTGCACTCTTCACTATAAGTCCTGTTTTTGAACAAACTGTAGTTCAAACATTTTAATTTGTTGCTAATTAATGTGAAAATCATTTGTTTGGAACATTATACAAATATTGCATTTGGTATTCTTCTTTTCTGGCCCCACCATTAGACACTGGTGCAGAGCAAGATCAGCATTCCCTAGGTCTTGTAGACAATCGTGCAATTGGCACTTCATGGTGGGCTACACCTTCTTATGACTAACCTGGTGTGATATCAAGACACACAACATTCTCTATCATACTCCCAAATTCATAGCTGCTTCCCCTCCAAGAGACTAGATATGGCTGCCTTTAGAGCTCATACTAGCCAATAATCCGGTGTTGCCCGGGTATTTATTTATAGGGGGGAAATGTCCAGACTGAACATAATTTCTAAAGTTGTATTTTCCCACTTATCAGAGGGAGCCCCCTTGTGGAGTACTGTAAAGCCGTTACCATGGCAACTTCACTGCTCTGTATACTAGAAGCCATTTTACAGCAGTACAGTAGAAACCATTTTAATGCACAACAGGCTGTATCTTAACAGAGCACACACCCCAAGAAGTTTTAGGGGTGTCTTATCCCCACAGTATTTGTTTCCAGAAGGTAAGTCATCTGTTACCAATTTTCATTGAAATTGCTACCATGTTTCCCCCAAAATAAGGCAGGGTCTTATTTTCTTTTTATCCACAAAATATGGCTTAGGCCTTATTATGAGGGGAGGGTTTATTGTTTTGGGGTTGCCAGGCGGCTGTTCTCTTCCGAGCAGGCTTCCAAAGAGCCGGGCACAGCCTCATGGGCCTCAATGCTTTTTCGGCGGCTTCCAAACCAAGTCTTCCAGCAGTGGCCACTCTGGGCATACACTCTGTAGTTGTACGCTCTGCCGACATCTGGCTCACAACCATAGAGTGTATGCCCAGAGCGGCCACTGCTGGAAGACTCGGATTGGAAGCCACTGAAAAAGCCATGCTGGGATGGTGGTGGCGGCGGCAGCAGAGGTGCCCTGGCTCTGCAGGGAGAGCTGGGCCAGGGCATCGTGAGGCTGGGAGGCGCGCAAGCAGGAGAGGAACAGCTGCTCATGCAACCCCCCTCTCCAGCTGTGCAGAGTGCCTTTCACTGGCATTTTGAAGGCACCAAGCTGCGAGAGCCGGGCGGTGGCGAACAGGCGCTCACGTGGCTTGGTGATACCCCTAAGTCAGTGAATGGCACTGTGCCCAACTGGAAAGGGAGTTTGCCGGGTAGCTGCTCGTGAGCGTGGCCGCTTCATGGCTGTTGTGTTGCACTGCTGCGACAGCACAACCCATGAGGCTGTCTTTGGGAGCCCGCTTGCAAGAGAGCAGCCGCCCAGCAACCCCCCTCTTCAGCTGGGCACAGCGCTGCTCAACCTAGCGGTATCTCGAAGATGCCAAGCAATGCGATCACCTTTGCCTCCCCCCTGGTTCCCGCCGCTTGGCACCTTCGGGATACTGCTAGGTTGGTGAGCGGTGCTCTGCCTGGCCGGAGGTGGGGGATTGTCCAAGGGCCTTATTTGCGGGGGAGGGCTTATATTTTTGACCACCAGAAAAATATGGCATGGCCTTATTATCAGGACATGTCGTATTTTTGGGGAAACATGGTAGAAGCGTTCCAGAGTTATGCTAGAACATACACACACACAGCCGTTTTTATATATTTAGATTTTAGATCCGTTTGTAATCATGCAATCACCCCAAAAATCTGGTTTATCAGTTTGTCTCCTAGTTGTGGACTTTTGTTTTTTCTGAAGAAATGTACATTTTCCCACATTTAACTATAAATTGATTCTACAGATATTTTGGTTTCAGGATCTGCAATGTGTCAAAGACTGTTGATCTGTTAAATATATTACAACAATTCAACTCCCAGTCTTTACAAATGGCATTGTTTTAATTCTGTGAGCTGATTTTGGAGGACTCTGCCTTGGAAAGCAGAGAAATATTCCAGAAGTAAATAAAGTAAACAATGTCTACTTTTCAGGATTTATATCAATTTAAATAATTCTCAAAATATATTGCTTATTTGATCCCCATGCATATTTTTTAAAAAAAGACATTCAGGGATGAGTAAACATATGCATGTTCCAAATGAAATCACATGCCCTCTTCAAGTAATTCAAGCAACAATAGGAGCCAATAGAGTTTGCCAAACTTCTCCCTAAGAATATTAATTCTCTAAAACCAATTTTTCTGCTAACTGTTCAGGGTCTTTAATGAATCTGAGGTACCAGCTGTTCTTGGTGTAGTTTCGATAAACATGATATTTCAACTTCCAGTGAAGAAATTACTTTTATTTGGCCCTTTTATTGAAGATTCTGGAAGCTTAATTCATAAAGTAATTTAGTACACTAAAAAAATCAAATATCTGTTAAGTAGCTTGTGATCTGAGCTATGGAACAATTACGCCTTCTTACTGCAATTTTCTTGACCAATACTTCTTTCCTCTTTGTGTCATGAATCACCATCTGTTTACCTCTTTTTGTATCCTCTGTGAGTTATTCTCAGGATTTTACTATCAGAAGTAATTAATGCATATGGATTTCTGTGAAAGAGAGAAAATTACTGTCAGTATGCTTTTTGAATTTTGCATTAATATTATCCAGGATAATCATGCTGGTCTAATAGTTAAGGCACCAGGCTAGAAAGTGGGAGGCTGAATTCTAGTCCCACCTTACCCATGAAAGTTGGTTGGATGACCTTGAGCCAGTCTCTCTCCTCCCTCCCTCCCCCCCCTCTCTTTCTCTTCCCACCCCACCTCACAGAGTTATAATTGTGGGGATATTGTAGTTATATAGGATATATTTTCTGCCTTGAGTTATTTGTAGAAATAATAAAGGCAGGATACAAATAAATAAAAACAAATTCTCAAAGAGAAGCCTAACATTTAAATATCATATAAATTGTTCCTGTCCATGTCTGGAATATTTGATTTCCCCTCTTTATATATACTTCAAAGTTGCCACATGCTACATGGGTTGCAAAACTTCAGAAGACCAGTAAGTGGCAGCAAAGAGTTTTAAATATCTCTTTACTACCATCTCCTAGTCATCTAGAGCATTGCAGTCTAAATCTGATGAACCTAATATAATTGCCACTGTTGATTTAGAAGAAGTGCCTGCCTTATGCTGTGCTGTACCAAAACATTTACTGTATTTATTTTCCATCCTCCCCTGCCCCTCATTTGTTACGGCTATATTAAGGATAGGAGAAAAGCAAATGATGCATTCCACCCCCTCTGTCCTTCACTTCCCATCTACCCCAGTCCTTACCTAAAACCAGAACTCCAATGTGTGATTGATTATATGTCATTACATTGGTAATGATTCTTGGAGACCACACAGATGGACCTTCTCTAATATGACCTTTCTCCAGATCTTTAAACTGTAATGGTATATGAGAATGAACTTGGGAGACAGGAGGAATATCTGCAGCCTAGGCAACAATTTGGTAAAAGGCAGCTCAATTCACAAGTGGAGGAAAAGGTACTTTTCCTAGTTTTCCAGAGACTAAAAAGAGAGGAGAGTAAAAAATGATTTATGTCCCGCAAGATTCTGTTTAATGTAACCTCACAATACAGATGGTGCTTATGTTCCTGGTTGTTCTTCTTTTGGAAAACTCTGATGAGCTAATTTCTGTCTTGCAAGACTGAAAAATTTCTGGCATAGGCTATACTTAAGAGCCATTATTAGTTCATGAAACACTCTGGAATGTGCATCTCACAGACCCTTGGACTGTATCCTGCCAACAGTTTCTTTAATCATTTTGACTGCCACTACTTAGAACTTATTTGCAGGCAAGCTCACATAGGATTGGGACTTTGTTGAAATGTGGATATATTTTCATCCTGATGCTATCTGTAATTGCTTAAACCAGAAGTACAGGCCTAGCAACCTAATTTTTCTTTATAACTGAATGATTGGTTGAAAGAGGACATATGAAGAGTAAGCATGTCAGTTTTTGAATACTGCTTCAACAGTGATGAGTGCCAGAGGAGCTTAAAATGAAAAATGAATCCAGGTTTGTTAGTAATGAGTTCACTCGGCTGCTGAAGCCTCTTTTGCAATATCCAAAAGTGATTATTAGAGAGGAAAGAAAGATACATAGTGAAGAAGAAAAAAGAACAAAAAATCAACATTATTGTGAAAAGGTCAATTGGTAATGAATATAAATATTTCTAGCATTAGGAAACATTAATATTTATCAGCATGCAATTTAATTCCATTTGTCTGAACCAATAACCTTTAAATTAATGCAAGTATGATAGAAGGCATATCCAAATTTCCTCTTTAAGCTAATTCTATCCTGTAAGGTAGGTCTGCTTAAAATAGTCCTGACCAGACTAAGATATTTTGGCAAGTATTTCACTCCAAACAGCAATCTTTTATGTCTTTCCATTGGGTTAGGTGTGTTTGTGTGTGTGTGTGTGTGTGTGTTGTGCCTGTGTACATATGAGTATGCACACATGTACAAGGTAAATTATATTTATATGCAGAGTGTTTATTAAGAGTTAAGGTACAGTAAAGATCATAGCCCCCTACTCAAGCAGGAGATTCTATACCATTTCAAACAAGTGACTATCCAGTGTCTTCTTAAAGACCTCCAGTGATGAAGCACTCACAACTTCTAAAGGCAAGCTGTTCCACTGGTTAATTGTCCTCACTCCTCAATTCAGGTTGGTTTTCCTTGATTAGTTTCCATCCATTGTTTCTTGCTCTCAGGTACTTTGAAAAATAAATTGACCCTCTCCTCTTTGCGGCAACTTCTCAAATACTGGAATACTGCTTTCATGTCGCCCCTAGTCTTTCTTTTCTCTAGACTAGCCAAACCCAAATCCTGCAACCATTCTTCATATGTTTTAGTCTCCAGGCCTTTAATCACCTTAGCTGTTCTTCTTTGCACTTTTTCTAAAGTTTCAACATCTTTTTTGTAATGAGATGACCAAAACTGGATGTAGCATTCCAGGTGTGGTCTTACTAAGGCTTGATAAAGCGATATTAATACTTAACATGATTTTGATTCTATGCCTCTGTTTATACAACCAAGGATTGTATTAGGTTTTTTTGGCTGCTGCCGCACACTACTGATTAATTGTTAAGTGATTGTCCCCTAAGACTCCAAGGTCCCTCTCACAATTACTGTTTTTGAGCCAGATTTCACCTAATCAGTACTTGCATCTATGGTTTTTCCTGGCCAGGTGTATAACCTTGTTTTTCTCCACATTAAATTTCATTTTGTTGGCTAGGGCCCATTGTTCAAGTCTGTCAAGATCCTGAGCTTATCTTCTGAGATGTTGGCTATTCCTGCCAACTTAGTATCATCTGCAAGTTTGATGAGTTCCCCTTCTATTCCTTCATCTAAGTCATTTATGAAGATATTGAAAAGTACTGGGCCTAAGACAGATCCTTGTGGTAGCAGATGCTTATTTCCCTCCATGTACAGTAGTTGTAGTGCCATTAAGGACTACTTGTAGAGTACAGTTTGTCAGCCAGTTACAAATCCATCTTGTGATGATGCTGCCTATCCCATACTTTTTAGCTTACCAAGAAGTACCCCATTTCCCCCAAAATAAGCCCTCCACAGATAATAAGTCCAATTGAGTTTTTGAGCACATGCACTAAAATAAGCCCTCTCCCAAAATATTGCAACACAGCAGCAGCCATGAGGTGATCATGCTCACCTCATGGCTGCACCTCAAAAATAATAAGACCTCCCCAAAAATAAGGGCAAATGCTTATTGGGGGGAGGTCAAAAGAAAATAAGCCCCTCTCTTATTTTCAGGGAAACACAGTAGGCTGTGGTCAACTTTGTCAAATGCCTTGCTAATATATACAAATATACAATAACCACAGCATTCTGATGGTTTACTAATTTAGTCCCTTTGTCAAAGAATGAAATAAGATTGATTGGCATGATCTGTTTTACCAAACTCATGCTGGCTACTATATATAACTTTATTTGTTTCTAGATGTTCACAGATTTATTTTTTAATTATTTTTTCCAGTATCTTCTCAGGTATTACGTTAGGCTAATTAGTCTCCTAAGTCTGCCCCCCCCTTTTTTTGAAGATGAGAACCACATCATTCTAATGATTAGATTCCTATAAGTGATACAGTATGAACATTTAATTTTTCTATTTCTATGATTTAGTTCCTTCCATTCCATCCCAAACTAATTCAAGTGAGCTAAAAAAACCATACAGAATTGTAATGGAAGAATAAGATTTAATCAGTTCAAATGCAAGAATTAATAACTTTAATGTAAACAAAAACTGACACTCATGACACTGAGTGATTTCAGCAAACAAACCAATTAAAATTCCAGAAGCTTGCTTAAATAAAAATTTATATTGTTAAGTAGAGATGACCTATTGTGCCTGCCTTTGCGATTAATTCTAGGGGTTAGAAAACCCTGTGGGCATCCAGAGGGGAAGGTCAGTGTCAATGTCATTATAATTGAAGTCCCACTCCTTTTATATGTTCATGCAAGGAAGAAGATCTCGATCGCAATGCCATGCTTGTCTTGCAAATGTTGACTCTCTATCCCTGGGGGTCAACACTACTGGAATGCCTTCTCCTATATTTGTACATGTTCCTCCAATAGTCATAAGTCAGAGAAAGATGCTTATTTCACATAACTTAAGGCAGTTTTGGCTCATCCTTTTAATGAAGCAGAATATATTAGCAATTTATTTTACCCAATGATCACAATCTCAGACACAAGGTAGTGTTCCTGGTCGCATGATCCAAAATGTCAAAGGATACATTGACTGTAAAAAAAATAGTCTTTCATTAGGTAATATATAATTCTTCCAAGATAAGTTTTTCCTGTGAAATTCATGATCCCCAAAAATGTTTTATTATCTTTAAAGGCAAAATCACAAGCATGATGCAGCAAAATTAAATCATGATTCAATTGAAATTGATTTATTATTAGAATATTTTTCAATATAGCATTTTGAGAAGACAGCAAGAAAAAGTAATAAATTTCTGAAAGAAAAAAAATTGAAACAGGGCCAAATCCATCATAGTAGGGTTAGTTATTAAGGCTGACAGCCAATAAAGAAATTGGAGTGGATTCAGATTTAATCATACTTAGTTTAAACCTCCTGAAATCAATGAAACATAAGTAAACTGTGGTACACTGGAAGTTCAAACATTACTGTATGTAGATTTTTGCAAAAAGACAGCATACTTGGCAATAATAATAAAGTCATGGTGAGTCAATTTGTAGTAGAATAACCAGGTCAGGCCACTTGGCAAGAAGATTTTAAAATGTGCTCAGAACAGCCCAAGTTCATTTTGAACTAAAATATCCTCAACAATCACTTATCTTGTGCAAATACTTAAACTTAGTCAAACCTGGGGTAATATTTAAACCTTAAGCTACTAAGCCGGATTGCAAAACTCCAAACATTCACTAGATGGTGACCAAGAGTTAGAAATTTCTGCACTATAGGCTGTGAACTAGTGATTGTCCAGATTTTTGCATTCCAAACTAGCCCAATCTACACTCCAAGAAAAAAAATATGTGTAAGGTCCCAGGTATTTCCCGAGACATTGAGATACCAAAGAGAGTGAGACTCGATATGAGGCTTGCAAAAGTATCAGCTTTTTATTTTGGCCAAAGCAAAAAGAATCTGTGTGAAACTATTTTCAAAACACACAGGCAAAAAGCATGTAAGGAATAGCCACACCTCTGCAATAGTGGCCCAGAGTATTATACCCATTTTTACACTGTTAGAGGCAAAGTTTACCCAATCAGAGACAAAGGTTTGTTACCAAAGTGGATCTTTATCTTCAAAGATTTCTTTGTTCAGCCCGCCCCTCTCTGTCCCCCTTATCTATGGAGCATTCCTATAGCCCTCTGTGTGTGAGGGGTGTGTGTGTTAGGGTTAGGGTTATTGTTTATTCAGCAGAATGCTTTCAGGTAACTCCCTGCTCTGGTACTGTCTGTGAAGCAGGAAACTCCCTACTCTGGTTCCTTTATCTATGGGGGCTGATATTCCTGGGTAATGCTTTCCTTTATATTTTGAAGGATGTACTTAGCTTTGAAGCAAAGATACAGAAGCAAGACACAGAAGTGAGATAACAAGCTTTGCACTAATGCCAACCATTATGCATGCTACAATTTGCTAAGCTAGAATTAATTCCTAACAACTAATTTCTGACAGTATACAATAATATAAGCAAAAGCCAATAACAAAGCTCAATTACTAACAAATGATTTCTTGCAGTATATCATATCAGAAGCAAACAGTAAATATTGGTCTGATCACTAACATATATAGTAGCATAAGCAATTCAAAACAAAACAAGTAGCCATTATTAATTTGATCACTTTGCTCCTTCAATAGTGTAACTAAAAAAATTCACTAAGATCTAGTAGCATAGAACACACTTCCCAAATACTGATTATACTCAAGCTCCTGTTGTCTGCTAATCAGGAAGAGCCATTGATGCAATCAAGCCTTATCAGTACTCACTTGATACATGGGCTCATGGGATACCATGCACTTTCCCTAAGAGAGTAGGTAGGGACTCTGGGTTCTCAAAAACAGTGACTTTTGACTCATTTGTTTTGCCTGTGTACTGGAAGACCCATTAATAAAGAGGCCATTGACAATGTCAGTCTTCTCAACCTCAGCAATTCTAAGCTGTGTAGATATAATTCCATGCTGGAGAACCCTGGAAGTTGAAGTCTACACAGCTTAAAGTTGCTGAAGTTGAGAAATAATAGATTTGGTTGAACTTATTACTCAAATTTTGCCTTACAGTTGCTCACTCAGCAAGTGGATTTTTATGAGCTTTTTTTTCGTACTTGCAAGAGACATCAAGCCATCCAGCCGTAATTTGCTGGTTTCTCTGAATTTACATTCATCAAGCCTCAGATACTTAGCAAGCCTTAGATATACTACCATATCTTTTGTTAGCAGAATTTCACATTTCTTTAAGGTCAAATGTATGCATCTAGATGCTCTGATTTCTTAATCTGTTAATATTCAATTGATCCCTTTTCTAATTTAGTATCCTCCAGATAGTTTGGAGATACTTATTTGGAGATACTGATGGATATATATCTTATTGGGCCAAATAAAGTCTGAAGAGCAAGAGCAACACAAACCACATTTGCCTCTCTTTTTATTTACAACAAGAAGCTCTATATTGATTCTGCTAAGGTGTATGGTACCTGAAAGACACCGTGTGAAAGATTTGAGGCTTACTAGAGAGAGGGGGAAAAAATCTTTAAAAATGGCCAACGTGGGAGCTGTCAGAGTAAATGATTAAAGGACATGGAAAGGAGCCAGAGAAAACAATGGAAAGAAACTAGAGGTTTTCAGAGATTTATTGCTTCAAAAAGTTATGCATTCCTTTCATATTGGTGTTTAAAAGTTGTCTTTGGCCTTTATTGCACAGTAATCACATTGCCATTGAAAACTGCTGATATAAAATAAGTAACGCCTTTGTTAGCATTTAGTAGCAAAATCCTTTTTATTTTATTTTTCTTTAATAAACAGTAACGGTTCAGCAAGAACTTTATGGAGAGAAATGCCACAATAAAATAATGTCTGTTTTATATTAGATTTTGAGGATCAGCACAAGCAGAGCTTGTCTGGCTAGAGGCTTCCCCACAGCAAGGTTTCATCAGTCTGTGCAGAGATTGTGATGGCATTGCTTTTCAGCATGGCAAGTAGGCCAAACAGAGGGTATGCGGTGTCTTGGCAACCACACTTGGCGATGATTTATGGGTCTTTTGTTTGCTTAAATGCATGAGTTAGAGAAAGCCAGAGAAACAATTGGCTCCTGCTGTGTTTTAGACCACATGATGCTTCCTTCTTTCCCTCTTGTTATTGTTGGGTATAAAAAAACAACCACAACAAGTACTTTGGAAAATATAATATAGCTTTGGCCTTGTAATTTGGAATGCATCTAAAGGAATTAGTAGAAATATGGTAATGTGGAGCACTGGAATTACAGGGGTGGGTAGGTATAGGAACTGAAATAAATATGTGTGTTTGCACAAATCTGCATACATGGATTTCTTCTCCACCAATAAGAGTTAGTTTTGCTAGAACTTTGGGGAAAATGACTCTATTGGAGAAATGTCTATCTGGGTTCGGTTCCAAGTGGGGAGAAAGACGCTGGAAACATGGAGGCTATTTGGGAAGATGGTTTAATGGTGTACAGGACTAAAGTAGAATAAAATGTGAATTAAAATATCAGGGACAGTTAGAAGCTTGCTTAAAGGGACAGGGAAATGTCATCAGCCTCTAACCACAAGATGTTCTAGCCAACGTCCCTATGTCAAAAGTCCAAACCACAAGGTTCAGATAAAGTTCATTAATGACACGTAGTCCATACCTGTAACAAAAGGAGAAGTAAGACCCTCATCTACGTATAAGGCTCCCCCCCAAAAAATAACCAATAAGAAATGAGTTAAGTATTTTCGTGTTGTGCTGCTTATGAGAATTTATAAGAACGCGTGCTTTGATAATGAAGGTTGTTTAGAATTTGCAATGTTAGCGATTTTGCTAGCTTTCTGAACCTGGCAGCCAAATAAACTTTTCCTGTATCCTGACAAGTCTAATGCCTGCCATTTTCTGCAACAGGACCACATGGTTTGAGGTCCTGGGCAAAATGAACACATGGGTGTGTGTGAGAGAGATTTATACCTCTGTTGGGCTTTGAACTTGGCAAGAAATGTATCCTGATTGGTTGTCAGACTCCCATGGGGCATGCAGGGGTAGCTTTGTAGGTCTCAGGCTTGAGTCTCAGGCTTGATTGAATCTTGATGGGTGATGTAATCTTTTCAGGTGTCATGTGGTGAGATAGGTAGAGGGTTAATCCTATTATGTCCTGAGGGTGAAGATCTTTTGTGTTGTAGATAAGCTGGCCAAGCCTTTCTGGGGCTATTCACAAAGGTGGGGGCTGCTTTCCAAGACCATGTTTCTCCTTTTCTCATCCAGGAAGGTATAATATTCTGATTTTTTAATATTTCCTAGAATATTTCATTCTTCTAGGAGAGGGGTAGGTGCTAACTTCCTACAACTCTAATGGTAAGAGTAGTTCACTATTGGTACCAGTGCTGGGAATCAGCCAGAATCTGAACAGTCATCTTCTGAAGATGTTCTCACTCTGAATCTCCTACATTGGGTATTGGATGAGATAGCCTTCAATATTACTTCTACATTTACAAGTCTATGACTTTTAGCTTCATAAATCACAAGATTGTGGAATGGCTCAAAAGGCGAAAGAGTGCAGAATAGAGTGAAATTGGAAGGATGCCATTTTCATTTAAATATTTAAATAATTTAAATAGAATAGAATACTTTATTGGCCAAGTGTGATTGGACACACAAGGAATTTGTCTCCGGTGCATAAGATCTCAATGTATATAGAAACAAGAAAGTAATATAATCATAAAATACCAATAGGAGAAGATAGTATAAAAGATAAGAAGGAAAATAGTAATCCAGCCACACTATATTAAATGCAAATAATATCATTCACATTATGTTTCTTTATCTTTCTGTCATATTAAAAATTGTAATCCAGAAGCCACTTTTAAAAAAGATATGGGGCTATCCAAGTCTTTGAAGAAGCTGCTATGGCCAGAGCAGAGGTGGTATTCAGCCAGTTCTCTCCAGTTCGGATGAACCGGTAGCGGCGGCTGCGTGAGGCTCTTCCCACCCACCCCGACATAATGTGCGAGCACTGCACACGTGCGTAATGCGCATGCTGATATTTTTTAACTGGTAGGGAAGGTAAGTGAATCCCACCGCTGGGCCTGTACAAACTGTACAATTGGTTGCCCAAATATTTTGCCACGCCTAGTATTATTGTGTTAATTGGTTCATGAAGATCTATTCAAATTATTGCTGCTTTCCCCCCCCCCCCTAACACTGTGGGTAGCTTACATCTTCACAACAGAATGAATTGTGTAACCAGTGGGCTCTGTTTGAAATCCTTTTGAAGCCTGAGATTAAATGCATAATATTCATCTTGTAACTCTGATAAGAATGTACATACAGATGGAGAGAGAGAGAGAGAGACAGAGAGAGGGAGTGAGTGAGTGAGTGAGTGAGATGATCTTGAAATTCTTGTGGTTTCCTACAAAAATAAATTCCATTACATCCAAATCCTTGCCAAGTCATGAAGTAAACTGGGTGGCCTTGGGCTCCTTCATTTGCTGCAAGTAACAGAGATACTTAGAGAATAAGTGTTACAGAAAGACTTTCTACACTACAAAGTGATGTGTGTGTGTGTGTATATAATATTTCCAAAGAAACATTGTTTAATGTCCTCATTCTGAAGAGAGAGAGAGAGAGAGAGAGAAAAGCCCTTTGGAGTCTTTTTCAAGTACAAAGTGATCTGGTTATTTCTTTCAAACACTTTTTAGAGAAGCTGGAGGCAGGGATAGGGGAGGGGTAGAAAACTTTTGAAACTCGTTAAATTAATGTTTAAGGATATCATCCACATACAATTCAACTGAATGGCATTTCTTCAACTGATTATAAGACTTGCACATGGAGTTACACTTCAATGCTAAGAAGATTTGTATGTGCAAGTCAAAGGCCAATTAACTTCAGTAAGATTAATGGAAATTAATCATTCTGATTTAAGAAACATATCCATGCATGGAAACAATCCAGTGTGCTGATATAGATACAAAAATTGAAGTGTAGCTTAAAAGGTTTAAGGCTGCAAACCTAGTCTACTTATCTAGAGGGTTCACACCATTATATTTAGTGGCATTTACTTTTGAGGATTATCTTGTTGAAATTTGAGCTATGAAACAGGAATTTCCTTACTGAAATTTCAGCTCTGCCATTAATTGTTAAAAGTAGTAGCAGTATTATCTTACTGAGTATTACAGATACCTCTTTTGACAGAGTTGGCTAACAACAGTTTTATTTTAGGTGTGCCACTGAAATCTCAGCAGGTAACTGCTGATAATGGGGAAATACTCAGTGTTTATGTAATTTTCACTGAGTTCTTCTTTCAAGGTTAAATGCATTCTAATTAAAGGTAAAGGTTAGCATTAGGGTTTCCCCTGTCCAAGTGTGTCCGAGTCTAGGGGTTAGTGCTCATCTCTGTTTCTTAGCCAAGGGGGGCTGCATTGTCTGATGACATTTTCCATGATTATGGCCAGCATGACTATACACTGAGGCTCACAGAACAATGTTATCTTTCCACCAACATGGTACCTATTTATCTACTTGCATTTGTATGTTTTCAAGTTGCTAGGTGGGCAGGAGCTGGAGCAAGTAATGGGAGCTCACCCCACCGCACAGCACATGGGTCTGAAACTCAGCTTTCTTGCTGACAAACTCAATCTGTAACTACTGAGTCATCACGCCCCCCTCCCCGCATTCTAATTACATTATTCTTTTCATTAACAGTGGTGAGTCCCATGGCATAAAAAGCAAAAATAAGTAAATAAACTATAGATTACTGTACATGTTCTTGCACAGACAATCATACACAAATCCTAGAAAACACAATAGAGAAGTGAGAAAAAATTGCTGACCCTTGGTCCTTCATAGAACATTTGCAGGAAGAGTTTGGTTTGATCTGGCTGTAAGAGCAAACAGATATGTTGGCTAAAATACATTGATCAGGCCATTCTACTTATATCTCCTAGGCAAGATTTTAAACCTTTTGTAGACCTAAACCTAAACACAATGGACCTGAGTAGAACCATTTTTAAACAACCAGAGAACTATGGATAAACATAAGACTATTTAGGTAAAGGTAAAGGTTCCCCTCGCATATATGTGCTAGTCGTTCTCGACTCTAGGGAGTGGTGCTCATCTCTGTTTCATAGCCGAAGAGCCAGCACTGTCCGAAGACATCTCTGTGGTCATGTGGCTGGCATGACTAAATGCCGAAGGCACATGGAATGTTGTTACCTTCACACCAAAGGTGGTCTCTATTTTTCTTCTTGCATTTTTACATGCTTTTGAACTGCTAGGTTGACAGAAGCTGGGACAAGTAACTGGAGCTCACTCTGTTACATGGCACTAAGGATTTGAACCGCCGAACTGCTGACCTTTCTGATCCACAAGCTCAGCGTCTTAGCCACTGAGCCATCGTGTACTTTTAGTTCACAACAAATTGTGTAGATCCTTTCCATGGACACATACTTTTATGCTAAATCAGTTCCCTTAAATAACTGCTGCTTTTAGACTTGTCAAAGAGATGCATTTTTCTTTAACCAATGATTTGTCCCAGAAACTAGGAATTATTTCAGTTCATAGGAGGATATGAAGAAAACACAGTATGTAACAAAAAATATTGTCACATTTAGAATGCAGACATTGAATAACACAATATTTAATCCATCAATTTTTAGAAGACTTCTGAGGAGGTGATATGATGAACCACTGAAGCTTGGAGAATTATACAAGCTGATTTCATGCAGAGAAAAGGGGTGGGTTGTTAAGACTATTGTCATTCCTCTTGCAGCATGTGGGAAGGGAAATCCACTAATGCTTTTCATACCAAAAAGTTCTCTAAGATGCTGCTGGAAGGTGACACCAACACATCTAGATATACTGTATGTAATGCACTGTGTTTTGAGCAACCAAGGTCATCAATCAAATTTGTACATTGATACTTGATTCTGCCCTTTCAAGAACACAATTTTCACTATTCTTCTTTAGGAACTTCAAAGTGGGCAAGCTGAGCACCATCAAAAGGTGGGAATTTAGGCAGGTTCTGGAAATATATGCTATAGGTATAAGCATCCGGATCTCTCAATTCCTAGCAAATAAATGGAGAAGAAATGGAGGTAGTAACAGATTTTATTTTCTTGGGCTCCAAGATCACCACAGATGGAGACTACAGCAAAGAAATTAAAAGATGCTTGCTCCTGGAGAGGAAAGCTGTGGCAAATCTAGACAGCATACTAAAAAGCAGAGACATCAACCTGCCAACAAAAGTGCATATAGTCAAGGCTATGGTTTTCCCAGTTGCAATGTATGGCTGTGAAAGTTAGACCATAAGAAAGACTGAGTGCCAAAGAATTGAGGCCTTTGAACTATGGTGCCAGAGAAAACTCCTGCGAATTCCTTGGACTACAAACCAGTCAGTCCTAGAGGAGATCAACCCTGGCTGTTCTTTAGAAGACCAGATCCTGAAGATGAAATTCAAATACTTTGGCCACCTAATGAGAAGGAAGGACTCAGTGGAGAAGAGCCTAATGCTGGGAAAGATTGAGGGCAAAAGAAGAATGGGACGGCAGAGAATGAGGTGGCTGGATGGAGTCACCGAAGCAGTCAGTGTGAGCTTAAATGGACTCCAGAGGATGGTAGAGGACAGGAAGGCCTGGAGGAACATTGTCCATGGGGTTGCGATGGGTTGGACATGACTTCGCAACTAACAACAATAATAAGCAAACATGGCTGGTACTGCTATTTTTGCTGTGTCAGCCCAACCTTCTTTGTGATCCACCAACATACCATAGTTTCCTCACGCAGGAAAAGAAATACTAGGACTTATTATCTATCTGGATCTTAATCTTTCAGGGATTCCACTTAGGATCTTGCATTAGAATGTATATTGTACAGGAGATCTAGCTTCTCCATATTTCATAATCTTACTTTGTGAAAAATGAAATTATATTTCAAATACAAAGTAAGAGGCTTTCCATTGAGAGGTACAATATCTCTGCCAGGTATGTCATGATGCAGCTCTTCAGGCATGTTCTCCACTCTAATTGCATATATTAGCAAGCATGCCAACGAGGGAATTCTGGAAGTTCAACTCCACACATCTTAAAGCTGCCAAGTTTGAGAAACACTGTATTAGGCACATACAATCTTTGAGAAAGTCCCTTTGAAATAATTGGAATTTCGCAAGTCAGCTTTTCCCATTTGTATTCACTCTTATCCTTCCACTTTCATCTGTCTTATTTTCATCAGCCTCTAATTCCTGTCCCCTATTGCCACTTCCAGTTTGCCATGTTTTCATTATATCTTTTGTGGACAGAACTGTCTTCCTTCTTCTCTTTTTCCCTTTTCCTAATTACAGTGACTTATCTTGGATCAGGCTATAACTCCGAGAACCAGATTTGCTTGTTAAAAGCACATAATGATTATAGAAGTTTAATTTTATATTTCATAATAAGGCTATTTTGTATCCTTGAAAATATGCTCACCAAATATCAAAATACGTCAGCATTAATTGCATGTGAGTTCTGTTTTCTGGCTGGATTTTAAATACTACTGGTGGTATGCCATGATTGGCTACAGAATCAGTTGGAATCTGTTTTCTGTTTTGGCAGAAGCTGTGGGGTTTTCCTGGGGCTTCCACTGAGCTAGGCAGGAGTGTTTAACGCTGATACCAGTACGGGAATGAACAAGGACCAACTAAATATAAAGCAGGCAGATCCATGCATTTAAAATGTGTTAATTACAGATTATCTAGGTTAGTAGGCTTAGCTTTAAATACAGTAAGAAAATATAGCAAAAGTATGCAGAAAAGTGCTAATCAATTCATGCAGGATTTTTTTCCTTCTCAGTTGCATTTTCCCACCAATTAAAAACAATTCTGAAACTTAAACTTGCGTGAGAATAAAAGTACTTGGAAGGAAAAAATTGCACACTATATACTGTAAGTATATATACTGTAAGTGGGGTGAAGTAGAATATCTTATATTTTCAAATACCTCCAGCTGCTCTGGCCGGAGGTGTTTGAAAGAAGGCCATTTAATACCTTTCTACATCACCTGGGTTATTGTGCAAAGTTTAAAGGGACAGGGGCATTCCTCATTCATAGATCTAGGTGCCAAAGCTGTAGGCAAGCACAAGAGGCATAACTGTCATCACCAGAAAGTTGTACTGGGGAGCTCAGGCAACAGTAACAGTCTAAATGTTGGCAGATGCTGATACCAGCCATACATGTCCACCTGCAGATCCTTTAGCTGTGTAAAAATAGACTCCCATATCTTTTACATGACTGAGAAAGCTTCAGACTGAATATTCTTGCAATCGTTTTTTTTAAATGTTTCAGGACCAGGGAAGGGAATCATTTAACTCTTATGATTGGCACCTAACACTTAGTCTTCCCTTTCAAGTGCATAATTTTCCTCTTGGGACTGATTTCGACTCTGAAATGTCACAGTTTAAATATTTGACCTAAAGTAGGATTAAACATTCTTATTTCTGTAACACTATGCATAATAAAAGTTCTGAAGAAATGCTGTTTTCATTAGTCCTGATGAAAACACCACTCATTAATATATATTGAAGAATAAAAGAATAAAAGGCAATGTGTGAAGAAATATAGTGATATTTGGGTTAGGTTTTGTTTTTCTCTGGGCTTAGTAGGAGACATGTAGTGTAGGATGATCATCCTCATTTCAATCCAAAAACCTTAGAAAATAAATGCTCCTTAATCTCATCACTAACTAATATAAAGAAACGCTTCTTAAGCCTAAACTCTCATTCTAGCCAGGAATAGGTGAAGCATTCTAACTACAAGATAGACTTATCCTTCTTGTCCTTGGCAAACTCCAGTGGGATGAGACCTTTGAAAACAAGATGCTTAATTATAGTTCAGAGCCAGGCTTAGCTAGTCAGAAACTTCCATGCTTGTCAGTCCTTCAAAGTAAATAAGGCGATGAAACCAATACCAATAGTTCAATACTACTTTTATTGTAAAGCCAGGGTTGAAATCCATTTACCTTTGCTACCAGTTCAGTAGCAATGTGAGGACCTTCTGCGCATGCACAGTGCATCAAAATGACATCTGGACTGGAGCCTGTTACCGAGCGCGCCTGCAAAGGTGAGTAGAACAGCAAAGGGGGAATCCGCTGTGCCACACAATTTGGATTAGCTAGAAAGCAGGATTTATAAATTGCACGGCACAGCTGATCATCGGAAAAACTGGTTCGCCAAAAACTGGTAGCATTTTTTTACTACCGGTTCAGGCGAACAAATGGCACCGCCTGGAGAACTGGTTTGGCGGCGTGGCAGGCCTGGGTTGCTGCCGGTTCCAGCTGCCAAACCACTACCGGTTCAGTCGAACCGGTCCAAACCGATAGGAACCCACCACTGTTTCTCTTCTTTTTTTTTCTTCCGTGTGCCCTGTATGTTCTGTGATTCACCTGATGATGCTCCTGTTTGCCTGACTATCTTATTTGCTGTAATATAGATGTGAAATAAATTTATATAAAACTACAAGTTTATGTGAGCATCGCTGCGTTCATTTGGATACGGGCTGAGCAACTCCCTGACAGAAATGCACTCCAATGCATTTCTGGGTGGATGGTGCATATTTGCTGGCTTTGAAGTGGGTCTACCTGCAATCATTTCTTTGGGGTTTCCTGACTGACAGAAGGGATGTCAGGTCTTTGTTTTAGTTATTGTTTGCTTTAATATTCTTTAATTGCTATTTTACATTATTTTCTTTTGCTGCCTTGAAATAAAGCCTTAGGTCAGGACTGTCAAACTCGTGGCCTGAGAGCCAGATATGTCACACCTTACTGCCCTTCCAGCCTTCCTCAAAGCAACTAAGACCTGGCTGTTCCGGCAGGCCTGGGGCTGTTGAATTCTCCAGCCCCATCCTATGTTATGACTGTTGCTGAATTTTTAATTGTTGTTTTTATTTTTGTACCCCCCTTCCCTTCTTATTGTTAGCCGCCCTGAGTCTTCCGGGAATAGGGCGGCATACAAGCTAAATAAAACTCTAAACACACGCTGGCCACGCCATGCCTGGTTTAGCAAAGGGGAGGGAATCATGATACATCACGTGACGACAACATGAGTTTGACATCCCTGCCTTAGGTACTCATACTGGTGCTTTCATTGCTTCTGAATCTAAAGTAGCGGTCTCCAAACCTGACAACTTGTGGACTTCAACTCCCAGAATTCTCCAGCCAGCTGAAGAATTCTGGGAGCTGAAGTCCACAAGTCTTAAAGTTGCCAAGTTTGAAGACCTCTGATCTAAAGGAACCTCTGATCCAACCTGGCTGGGGACAGCAATATGCAAGGTATGGGTGTTCTTTACATGTCTTTGTGTCCTTGGTATCTACAGTGTCAATGAGTTGGAAGGAAGGCTATCCTCAACCATCAAATACGAATTGGTTTTAACAATCCCATAACAAAGGAAGCAGTGGATTTGCCATATTTTTCTTTCAAAGGGAAACAAATCAAAAGCCACTTGAGAGGAAATTAAATTTATGGAGAATGAATGTCATATTTTATACAGCTGTGTGAGAACAAGGGAGCATAAGAAATGATTAATCCCAGGGGAATTGAACAAAAGTCTTTCAGCCAATCTTTTGACAGCTTTCATATTAAGAGTGGGCTATTATTCAGAAAGATGTCACATAAGCTCATTTTGGAGGACAATAATGATATACATACTCTGATTTGTAACATCTTTTCTTTTTTTAAAAAACGCTGTTTTCTTCAGCCACAACAATGATTCCCTGCTATCAAAAATCACATTAGTTTTAGACGAGCATTGTTTTCTCCTGTCAATCACTCAGAACTTAAATGTCAAGTATGGAACTTCAGCCACCCTGTAATAATGAAAATAATGTGGGTGTGATTTTGCAACAAGGTCAGGTTGTGTAATCCACTTATGTGCATCCAAATGAGATAAGTGTGGGGAGGAGGTTAAAACAAGATTGCTGTTGACTGGGAAATTTATGTTTGAAATGTTTCACTTAAAAGTTCATAGAGCAGTTTGAGACAAAAATATTCATTGCCCAACCAGTTTATATTCCAATATAATAATAACATCTATAACATTCAATGAGTGAACAAAAAGTGGAATATAAAACATCATACCAGATTAAGGATGTATGAGAAGAATTCAGAAAAAATAGCCACACCCAGCTCCAAATCCAGTATGGATTCAAAGACCATTTTGACATCAAAACAAAACAACGTTTGCCAAAAGCACCAAAACCTGGTTCAATGACTGTGGGATTACTGTGCTTGATTCACCAGCAAACTTACCTGACCTGACCCCATAGAGAATCTATGGGGCACTGCCAAGAGAAAGATGAGAGACATGAGACTGAACAATGCAGAAGAGCTGAAGGCCGCTATTGAAGCATTCTGGTTTTCCATAACATCTCAGCAGTGCCACAGGCTGATAGCTTCCATGCCATGCCACGTTGAGGCAGTAATTGCTGCAAAAGGGGCCCAAACCAAGTACTGAATATATATGCATGCTTATATTTTTCAGAGGTCTGATATTGTTCGATGTACAATCCTTGTTTTATTGATTGCATGTAATATTCTAATTTTCTGAGATGGTGGATTTGGAGTTTTCATGAGCTATACGCCATAATCATCACAATTATGACAAATCACGGCTTGAACTATCTTGCTTTGCATGTAATGAGTCTTACCTCATATATTAGTTTCACCTTTTAAGTTGCATTACTGAAATAAATGAACTTTGGCATGATATTTTAATTTTTTGAGTTTCATCTGCATTTCCACAATTGTTTCATCAGTAACTCTGTATACATCTGATTGGGACCTACTGTAATAGGGAAATAGCCTGTGATTTTTTCTTTTGAGAAATGCAATTGATTTCTTCATGCTTCATCTGAAAAGCCACAGCTGTTGTATTAACAGAGGTAAACACAAGCATAGGAAAACTCAAGCGGAGAAAGAAAAAAATTGGCTCTGGCCTGATGAGATAGCAGGAACAGAAAACAAGGAAAGGGATAGCCTTGGATGCCAAATTAACTCTACTAGTTCCCTCCCCTCCACTCCTAGCTGGGGATCTCCCCTAATTCATATCTATACAGTTTCTATGGTCTGGGGAAAAAATCTGGCCATTGCTGGCTCAAGCCTGAAACTCTCTAAGAGATTATAGTGAGATAAAGGATTGTTGGTTTACTTTGATATTAGCTCTATATGCCATAGAGCTAAACCCAGGTTATTGAATAAATTACAGTTGCCTGGGTTTGCACAAAACTTTATGCCAGATATACAGCAGATGTAACACCACTTCCGTGTGACCTTCATTGGTTACCAATGTGTTTCTGGGTGCGATTCAAAGTATTGGTGGTTTCCTTTAAAGGCCTACATGCTTGAGACTAGGATACCTGTGGGATAAACTTTTTCCAAGAATCTCTATTGGTCAGAGGTCATATTCAGCCAGCTCAGACTGGTTCGAGCAAACCAGTAGTTGGTGATCCAACTGCCCTGGCTCTATGATGTGCTATGTAGCCATGTTTTCAAAACCGTGCACATGCGTGTAAGCAGAATACGCTAGCAAAGCACACACATTGAAGGCTGCGCACATGCACAGAAGGCACCCATGTTCACAAAGAGAGCATGCACATGCATGATGAATCGGTGGTAAACTTCTGTGAAACCCACCTCTGCTACTGATCCAACCAGTTCTAACAGTATGGACATGTTGCAGATCCTGTCAGCCAAAGAGTCTTGGTTGGCAGGGAGTAGAAGACAGCCCTTTTCTGCAGTAGCCCCTGATCTATGGAAATTTGTCTCTTCAAAGATTGGAATGACCCTCAAATCTGTTAACCCAGGGATGTCCAAACTTGGGAACTTTAAGTCTTGTGCACTTCAACTCCCAGGGTTAATCTTTTGTAAGGTCTGAAAAGCCTGACTATGAGGTTCCTGAGCCTAGGGTGCTGAATGTATTAAGGATCCTGTTTCCTGGCTGCCTTGCAAACTGACCATGTGTCTAGGTTACTAGGTATTTTGGAGGTTTCTACTGTTTTTATTGTTTTAAAATATTTTTAGTATTTTCATTGTAATATATGTTTTGAATGGTAAGCCACCCAAAGTCATTGACCAAGATGTGTGACTCTAGAAAATGAATGAATGGAGAAAGGACGGAAGGCAACTTTTCAGGAGCCACATGTAAGGCTTCTGAAAGGGCCAAGGATCACAAGTAGGTGAGGTGATGATGCAAAAGCTAGGATTTGGAGAATAAAATGGGGAAAATTAAAAAAAAGTATGGGGGCACTTAACTTATAATTGATGTGTTTTCCAATTTGAAATAGCAAAAATGATAACACTGAATTTTAGTAGCTGTAGTTACAGTGTGCTCAAAGTCCAAGGGAGGTAAAAACCTCTAACAGTTTGGCCCCTTGAATTAATTCATTATCCTCACCTTCAGAGATTAAAGAAGATGAGAGGAAGGAGGACATCATTTAAGGAAGTTAGAACCTCATCACTATATTATTTGGGATATTTCAGCTCATTTTTTCTTTAGCAGAAAGAAACAGGAGAGTGTGAATCTGGCTCAGAACCTAGTTCTGGCAGCTATTAGGTCTTTCTTTGCCCAAAAATGGGTGCAGTGCCAGGGAAACTAATCCCATTTCAAGAAATAATTCCAACTGTGTGAAAAGTGTGATAAATGTCCTTTCCTCAGCCAAATGTGCCCCCGAAGTGCCTGCAGTTGCTTGTTAATTTTCCATTAGGCAATAGGTCAGCAACAGAAAATTCTGGGGTTTTGTTTTCTCAAATCAGACTGTATACCTACAACCTTTTAAACTTAAGCTTGCTATTCAAAAATGTAAGGTGTAACAATTTTATTTCTGAGCTATGATAATATGAAATCCGACAGCAGACTAAACATAACTGGCAATTTTTATTTGTTTGCAAATAACTTAACCGTTGTTGTCAGGTTAACTGTGACTCTTGGCAAATGCCTAGACAAAACCCTGTGGTTTCCTTGGCAATAATTTCAGGAGTGGTTTGCCATCGTCACCTTCCTAGAACAGAGAGAGAATGACTGGCCCACGGTCATCCATTTGGCTATGTTAGGACTAGAATTGATGATTGCTCCGTTTTTAATTCAGCATCTTTAACCTTTGTGTCAAACTGGCTTTCTCACTAGCCGTACTTTATTTCAAAGTTTCATTGGATCATCTGTAAACATTAAGTATATTTCAGAACGTTATTAATGACTTCCATTCCTTTTGTTTGAAATGCACATTATTCATTCACTTTGCCATAGACAGTTATCCAAGGAAGGTATCCTAAGCTTTTACTTATGATGAAGCAAGAAGGAAAACATGTTCCAGTATTTTTATTGCCTATTTCCTCATAAATATATCTCATTTTGACTTACAGATAAATCAGCTAGGATTGCAGCCTTCTAAGTAATGGCACAGAACTATCATTTGCTCTTTTAAAATTTTGGTTTAAGGCTTCGGAACTAGGGGGGAAAACGTTTGTTTCATTTCATTTATGATGATGTTATAGAAAGAAAAAAAGGAAGCTCCACTTGACTTAAGTATTTTTTTTCAGGCTGCAATCCAGGGGTGAAATCCAGCAGGTTCTGGAGAACCGGTAGTGGAAATTTTGAGTAGTTCGGAGAACCGGCAAATGCCACCTCTGGCTGGCCCCAGAATTGGGTGGGAATGGAGATTTTGCAGTATCCTTCCCCTGCCACGCCCACCAAGCCACACCCACAGAACTGGTAGTAAGAAAATTTGAATTTCACCACTGCTGCAATCCTGTCCATATTTATCTGAAAGTACTTGGGTTTTGTTTGCATATCAAAGCATGATACAAACCCCACCAAACAGGCTAACTCAGTAACTAGGTCAGGGCTGTCAAACTCACGGCCCATGGGCCAGATGCATCACACGCTGGCCACACCCATGCCCAGCTTAGCGAAGGGGGGGAAGTCCCGATATATCACGTGATGCTCCCGTGACAATGTGAGTTTGACACCCCTGAACTAGGTGAAGCATGTTTTGTGACACACAGGTAGTCCTTGACTTACAACACTTTGTTTAGGAACTGTTCGAAGTTATGGCACTGAAAAAGTGACTTGTGACCATTTTTCACACTTATGACCATTGCTGTGGTCATGAGATCAAAATTCAGACACTTGGCAACTAACTCATATTTATGACAGTTGAAGTGTCCCGGGATCAGGTGGATCACTTTTTCTGACCTTCTTGCAAGGGAAGTCAATGGGGAAGCCAGCCCCAACAACCATATTACTAATTTAACATCTGCAGTGATTCATTTAACAAATATGGCAAGAAAGGTCATAAAAAGGGGGCAAAGCTCACTTAATAAATGTCTTACTTAGCAACCAGAAATTTTGGGCTCAATTTAAGTCGAGGACTGTACAGATAGACCTTGACTTACGACCACTCATATAGTGGCCATTCAAAGTTAAAACAGACTCAAAAGTTTGTCAAGTTTGACCCATCCTTGAAATTATGGCTGCAAGACACACACACCCTCCACAGCCATGTGATTGCATTTCATGCTTCTTTGGTGACTGACTCGCATTTACAACCAGTTGCAGATTCCCAAGGTCACATACTGTATATTTCAGAGTTTAAGTCGCACCTTTTTCCCTCAAAAAAGACAGTGAAAATCTGGGTGCATCTTATACACTGAATACAGCATTTTTTGCCTCCCAAAACCTCGCCCACTTCACCAAAATGGCCTTGCATAGCCTTTAGGAAGCTTCCAGAGTTCTTCTGGGGCCTGAGGAATCAGAAATGAACGGAAAACTGGCTGTTTTTACCTCATTCCCCCCCCCCCGCCTCCTAAAGGCTATGCATGCCCCTTTTTTCACGAAAAAGAGCCCGTTTTTGGGAGGTCTGTAGAATGCAAAAACTTTTTTTAAAAATTTGCCTCTTCAAAATCTTAGCGCGTCTTATACTCCAAAAATTTTGGTAATTATATTGTGTGACTTTTTGCCACAAAACCCCTTTGGATTAGTTAGTCAGATTCACTACCACGATTTGCTTAATGGCTCTCATAAAAATGGTCATAAAATTGAGTGAACTCACATGGTGAATCAACTTACAACTGCAATAAATTATGACCAAACCTCTGGGGTCAGTCATCATGAATTATTTTTATTTCGATTGTAAGATAGGGATCAGAATCCCATCATGCCCTTTCCCCTCTCTTAATAGGACAGTCTGTGTTATAAACAGTTTCTTTTTTTAAAAAAAAGTATGTTGTGCCTTCCTTCAGAGCGGCTAAAAGTCCAAGTTGCTTCAGGCACAGAACCATAATCCAATCTTATCATTTCTTCATTTATTTATCATATTTGTGTAGCTGCCCATCTTACATGAAATGGACTTTGGGCAATGTACAACACTTAATTAAAAAAATACATTAAAGAGTCACACTTTTAAAAAATAATAACTATAAAAAGGCACATAAACAAGAGGAGATGACCAGTCCTAATAAGAAAAGCAGAACTTGGGGGAATTGTTGAGAGGATGGAGTTAATTTTACTTCTGGTGGGTAGAATCCCATAAGGAAGGTGCATTGGGAGAGAAGGTCCATCTCCTTGGGCAGCCAGATATAAATCCCTGGCAGATGGGACCCATGGCATGGCTTCTATGCCAGATCTGACAGGGTGAGCAGGTACATTCAAAGGAAAGCGGTCTCCATGCCATGAAAGGCTTTTAAGGTCAAAACAAGCACTGCGAATTGGATGTAGAAGTAGACAGGCAACTAATCCAACTCATGAAGCAGAGGTGTAATTTTACTGCTCTTACCATATAATTGCTCCCACTACTGTAAGTTGCATCTGCGGAGGTTTCCAGATACTCTTCAAGAGCAGCCCCCTTGTAGAACACATTATAGAAATCCAAAAGGAAGGTGACTAGGGCAAGAGGCATTGTGAGTAGATTTTCCCCACTTTAGTCAACCAGGAAGCACATGGATCTAAAGAGCAGGTGGCTGGCTCACAGCCCTAAGGACCTAGTCCACTTCCACAGGTCCAGTAGGTTCATACCATTCCCAGGTTCATACCATTCCCAAGGCTTCTCCATCAGATCTGCAACAAACCCAGTGTTGAATGGAGAATGAATCTGAACAATTTCATCGACAGGGCTGGGAAATGTTTTCCACAAAAGGTTCTCTGATCCACCCTTACCCAGAAAAGCTTGCATCACCCAAAAGAGGGTCACAATATGTGGACACAAGAAGAGCAGAGGAGCAATGATGCTTCACCATCCTTATTATCAATATACTGTATATGGTCAATATATCACTATGGTGGTGCCATGCCAAAAATGAAAGATAGTAGCATACTATGGAGTCTGGGTTGATTCATCCTCAGCATTCCTTAACGGAGCTATCAGATTAGGGATGCAAAAACTAGACAAACATACCCAATAGTCTCTATTGATCATCAGGACTTTTGCAGCCCAGATGTGTGAAAAACTGCTGCAGAAGCAAGAAAGCAGTTACATTTAGTCTGAAAGATAGGTGTCAAGCTGCAGTTCATTTTGCTGACACAATCCTTTAAGTCAAGGGTGTCAAACTGGATTTCTTTGAGGGCTGGATCAGCATTGTAGTTCTCCTCTGCAGGCCGGGAGGGGGGGCAGGACAAAACAGGGCACGGGGGGGTCCATGCGTGGCCCCACTGTGCCTCATTTTCACTCTCTATGGCCTCCTGCAGCACTTTGTTGCCCATTTTTTGGCCCATTTTCTGTCGGTTTTTGGCCCGAGTGCTGCAGGAGACCACTGAGTGTGAAAATGAGGCACAGTGTGTGTGTGTTCACCCAGCCCATTTTAGCCATCAGAGGCACCAGGGGCCGGTCCTTTGATATTTCCAGGCCAGTCCCGGAGGACGGATTCAAGCATCCTGCAGGATGGATCCAGCCCACAGGCCTTGAGTTGACACCCCTGCTCTAAGTGAATACTTCACGGTTACACTTTCTCCAACATAATTTCCATTGTCCCTCCTTTTGGTCATCTGCAAACTGCAGATTTTAGGGCAACAGAAAATGTGGTTTGCATCTTTGCGGATGTCTTTCTAGTTGCTGTTGTTAACAATGGTTTTTAATTTACGGGATATGTCAACCCTGCTATTTGCAATTCATTCAATTCAGTCACACTGTAGTTTAACACACTGGGTGGACATTGCTTTTGTGGAATGTGCAATTCCACAAAGGATTGGGTTCAAATAAGAGGAAAAATATAAGTGGGAGAATTATGAATAAGGAGGATCCAACTTCATCACAGGGGTTAATTTTAAAAACCACTTGAAAAAGATTTGTCAGATTTGTGCTAAAAGTTATTTCACTTATGGCCTGCAAACTGGGAAAGAATGATGATGTTGAAGAAAATAAGAAATTGGCAGGGATGTTAGAGAGAGAACGAGAACCCAGTGTTTTATCATTGGGTATTAGCACTGAGTTTTGGTCCCAACCAATGTCATGCCATCCTGTTAACCGTAAGAGACTGCAGCCATAAAAAAGTCGGTTCTGATTTAAAGCTATCCTTGGATTACAATCTAGCAAACAGTGTCAAATATATGTATTTGTCCTTCATAAATTGCTAGTTAATTCCATCAGTGTTACAGCATCACTCAAGAGAACATAACTTGCGGGTCCAGATATAACAACAATATGACGTTGCATTTATTCTCTATTCCATTTCCATCACTAAACTTGGTTAATATAAAATAATTTGACCTAATTATGAGCAACAAGAAGGCTGTAACTGATAAATTTATTTAAAAACTGCTGTTTGTTAAAATATGATCCATTATCTTTGCAAAGATCTTCATTAAACATGTTTATTAAACACCCAGCCATTTCCCCAACTATTCATTTTAGAACGAAAATTAAATTACTAAGATGTTCTATTTTTCTCCTCCCTTAAACACTTTGAAATGTAAATGATTGAGTCTTGTATTAGTTTGGCTGATATTACTGCTTTCCCTATTTCAGAAAGAATTCATAGAGCTAAACCTCAATTTAATGGCCCATTTGAGGAAAGGAGGATATATTTGTTCCTCCCAATGCCTGATAAATACAAAAGTACATCTTCACAGTGATTGGCATCACTTACATAATGACATCATTATGCAAATGACATAAAGTGTTGCATCATAAAATCAAGATAAAATTTGTGTAAATTAAAATAAACAAATTATGTGCAATAGACTTCTGTTATTTTAGGGGAGCTGTCCGGTCCACTGTATCCAAAGTCTACTGAATGTAAGTCTGTTAAATCAGGATTTCATTAATTAATTCATACATACATACATACATACATACATACATACATACATACATACATACATACACACACACACACACACACACATACATACACAAACACACACACACTCAGTTGTGGTTTTCAAAATATAGTAAAATAAAAAGTAGAAAATAATTTAATTCAGCAACAGCAATGAGAAAAAAGCTATGTTTCCTGGGTAACCATAACTGATGAATGTGCTAGACTAGATTTCTGAAGTTCTTTTTGGCTGACTTGGAGCAAGTAGTACAGCTGAGAAAGAGAATTTGCAGAATGGCTCTGGATGTTGGAAATATCCTTGATCCTTGGTTGTGCACAATCATGCACAGCCTCTTGTAACTGCAGCTGCATGGGAAAGGAAACGGCTGATCCTCCGAGGTTTAGAGTGAACCAGGGGCGAAATATTTTATCACAGATGACCTATTGAAAAAGAAGGAAAACAGAGTCTTGTACTGAAGAATCACATGAGTTGTTCAGTCGTGTTGCACTTTGCAATTTATGGATGTGTTTTTTATTTATTTGTTAAGGCTCCTATGCTGCTAAATTCCCATTGGCTCTATATGGCTCAAAGAGCTTCACAATAAGGGCTATAAAATAAAAATCTGACACATAAACACTACACAGACCATGGCAGGGCCGTTTTGTAATGAGATCTTGGCTCAGAGCAATTTTTATACAAGTGACTCACTCTGCTTGGGCAGAGAAAAATCTATGCACTGTGTGGCAAAGGAAATAACCAGCAACCAGACCTCCACCCAAGGATTTGGTTGTGGCTCCCAGCCCCATTGGTGGCCAATGTGATCAGTCTCAGGGTTTGGTTTTTTGTTTTTTGTTTTGCTTTACTGGGGACTTGAAGGTTTCATGGGCAACTTAAAGCTGTGGAGCAGTGGTGAAATGTAAAATTTTTTGCCATCGGTTGTCTGGGCGTGGCTTGCTGGGGGAGGGGTTTCATGTGAATGGGTGGGCACGGCCAACTTTTTTTAATTTTTAAAGCATTTTTTACTATCTATGCACCCGGACTGGTGGTAAAAAGTGCTTTAAAAAGTGGGGGGAAAGGTTCAGCTGTGCCGTGGGATCGTGGGAACCTTTTTTCCCCCATTTTTTAAATACCGGTTCAGGCGAATAGGTAGTAAAAAAATTCTTTAAAAAGTGGGGAGGGGAAAGGTTCCCATGATAGCACAGCACAGCTGATTGTCATGGACTTTTTTCCCCACTTTTTAAAGCATTTTTTCCTGCTGGTTCGGGTGAATAGGCAGGAAAAAAAATGCTTTAAAAAGCGGGGGCGGGGGAAGCTTCCAACAATCGCGTGACTCACAGCCGATCCACGCGATCCTCGGAAGCTTTTTTTTTTTACCACTGGTTTACAGAACCAACAACAACTGTCCCTACCGGTTTGGCCTAACCAGGCTAAACCGGGCCAAACAGGGAGGATTTCACCCCTGCTGTGGAGACTTAAGGACACTTTTTAACTCCCCATCTCCTAGACCAAAAATTTCAAAATCTGTTGGGTCCACGACCCTCAATGTTGATGTTACAATGCCCCCTGATGAGACCCAGAGACAAAAAATTATCCCCAGGCAGAAGACAACGATTGTTGTGTTTTTAACTATGTATGGTTTTTGTGTTTCTGTTACTTTGTTTGTATTTTCCCCTCCCTTTTTGAGTTGTGGGCCGCCCTGAGTCCTTTCAGGGAAAAGGGCGGCATACAAATAAAATTTACAATTACAATTACAATTACAAGAGTTCCCCAGCCAATTTTTCATTAAATAAATCAATGCAAACTCATACTCATCCCATCTGGCCCAAAAGACTGATTTGTGGCATCTAAGTAAATTGCATCGTTCTGCACTAGAGGCAGGTTATGCTTTAGGTTTTCCCTCTCTTCTGACTGCTATTAAATTTCCCCACTGTTTTATTTATCATTTATTTTAAAAGACTCATATAGCTGCCCATATTGTAATTCTAACCCTGGGTGATGCACAAAGCAGTAAAAAGAGTACTCCACCCAACCATAGGAATAAAAACTCAATAAAATTTTATTCTGCCTACTCCTCTCTTGGGTAAACACTTAATCCAACTTCAAGAATTACTCTGAGGGAAGCATAGAAATGGTTTCCAATAAAATGAATAAGAACACGATCAGATTAATATATTTGACCTTTACACTGATTGTAAAATAGGAGACAGAGAACCATTTTGACCATCAACCATTCAGAGCAATAACTCCATATGAAGTGAGTCCATTCACAGAAGAAAAATGCAGCAACCAGTTATACAATATAAGAACTGGAAGTAAGAATAAGTTATGTGATAATAAAGTCCTGTAGTTCGGGGCTCTCCAACCTTGGCAACTTTAAGACTTGTGGACTTCAACTCTCAGAGTTCCTCAGCCAGCTATGTTGGCTCTGTAAACTGAAGTCCAAAAGTCTTAAAGTGACCAAGATTGGAGACCCCTGCTCTACCTCTTTTGTATTTGAACATTATGGACATAAATTGCTGTTGTTTTACCTATGCAAATACTGTGCGTAGTCATAGTAGTACTAGCAAGCAATAGTAGCAACGGCCCATTTTTACCACATACACATAGTCTGACTCCTTATTGAGAGTGTATGTTTTACTCATTTTGGAAAAGGCTACTAACATCACTCCTGTGCAGTGGTGGAATTCAAATTTTTTTACTACCGGTTCTGTGGACATGGCTTGGTGGGTATGGCATGGCTTGGTGGGCGTGGCAGGGGAAGGTTACTGCAAAATCCCCATTTCCTCCCCACTTTAGGCGAAGGTTACTGCAAAATCCCCGTTTCCTCCTGATTAGGGAGGCAGAGAATAGAAGGGGGCAGGGCCAGTCAGAGGTGGTATTTATACTGGTTCTCTGAACTACTCAAAATTTCCACTACCTGTTCTCCAGAACTGGTCAGAAACTTCTGAATACCACCTCTGCTCCTGTGGCAAATTCTTCTTCTTCCATATTGTAATATCTGGGACAGTGTTTCTCAACCTTGGCAGCTTTAAGATATGTGGACTTCAGCTCCTAGAATTCCTCGGCCAGCATGGAATTCTGGGAGTTGAAGTCCACACATCTTAAAGCACTCAAGGTTGAGAAACACTGCTTTAGAACAACTTGCCAAGTTATATGATGTTATCGCATTATGAAATGCCTTGCTCTGTGTTTGGCATCATTCAATACCACTGGCACTGTGGTGGAGGAATGCTACACCAGATGTTGACAGTACAGATGTTATTGCAGAGTCTAGAATACTAACAGAACCTGTTAATTGTCTTCCCTAAAAAGTATGACATGATATGATATTGCATGATCTGTCTGTGACCAGTGTCTCTGGGCACATTTATAGCTGTATCTTGAAGTCATTACTTGGGACTTCAGACACCTAGTGATTGTGCTGATGTATGTGTATGTAAAGTATGACATGATATGACACTGCAAGATCTGTCTGTGGCCGGTGTCTCTGGGCTCATTTATAGCTGTATCTTGAAGTCATTACTTGGGACTTCAGACACCTAGTGATTGTGCTGATGTATGTGTATGTGCCCAAATGTCAGTCATGGATACATTCATTTTAATCAGTACAGTAATTAGGATTTTAAAGCAGAGGCACACATCCACTTGAATAACAATATTTCTACTTAGCCTCTCACTTGAAGGTTAGTGTTGGCTCTTTCTGCTCCACATTTTCCATTCTTCAGATCGCATTTGGAAAAGCAATCGAAAAAAACACAGTCTTCATCTCCTGAGCAGTTTTGTTCGAGGATGTCTCTCATCTTAGGTTCAAAAAAGGCCATGTCTACATCAATGGCAACCACCTGCAATGAGAGCAAATGCATTTAGGCTGATCTACTCTTGCGTCAAAACCCCCATGCAGTTTTAGGAATTCTGAGTTCTGAGAGAAAGCTATGCAGGATAAATTCAAGAGAAAATGAGAAAGTACACACGAGACCCGTGTTACTCACTACCTCTGAAACGCAAACTGACTACTCTATAAAAGAGTAGAGTATTACAATTCTTTAAGGACACGCTGAGCCTCTGCAGCTGGGGAGAAGCAACTGACAAATGTGCGGTAATTGACCACCTGAATTCATATACTGACAACCAAGTGCACTTGTTATCATTTTGTCAGAACTTGCTGCAAATGCCACTGAAAGGCATATCCTTCTTTTATTACATCAATGAAATAAAAGTACTTTTAGGTACTTTTGCAAAAGGACCAGCATATCCCTTCTCAGTGATAGAACTCACCTTTTCATACAGAGATCCCTGGGTACCTTTTTTTAATTGTCCCACTATTTTCCAGAACTGGATGAAACCCCAGAGGTACCGAGCATCTTATTGCAATCCACATTTTTTTAAAAAAGTATTTCTTTGTTTAATGGATACACAGTAAGCGCAAAGGTCAGAATGAGTTAAAAGTTGCTGATGAACTCTGGAGGTTTTCTCCATTCAATCAGCTTCAGTACTGAAAGAGACAAAACTTTTTAACTCCAGGGAGCCCTCGACGTATGACAATTGAGCCCAACATTTCTGTTGCTAAATGAAACATTTGTTATGTGAGTTTTGCCTCGTTTTAGCTCTTCTCTTGTTAAGTGAATCTCATTTTAGGACTTTTCTTGCCACGGTTGTTAAATGAATCACTGTGGTTGTTAAGTTTAATAACACAGTTGTTAAGTGAATTTGGCTTCCCCATTGACTTTGCTTGCCAGAAGGTCGCAAAGAAGATCACGAGATTCCTGGGACACAGCAGCTCTCATAAATACAAGATGAGTCTTTTGCCAATCATCTGAATTTTGATCACATGACCTGCAATGGTCATAAGTATGAAAAACTTGCCACTTTTTTCATTGCCACAGTAACTTTGAACCATCACTAAATGAAGTGTTGTAAATCAAGGACCACCTGTACTTGAAAGTGTTGGGCTAAGGCTCAGAATTGGAAGCTCAGTGCCCATATGGCTGCACATCTGAATCCAATAGGACTTATTTGAGGATCTGAAGGATGCAACTGGGTTGTGGACTTAATGCTAATCTATAGGACACAACCTCATTTATACAATTACTCAATTTGAATCTAGCCAGTGATGAACAATACCTTTCATGTTAGGTTCTAGACTAGAGAACTCTCAAGCTAATTTGAATTTCTTATCCTTGATCCAAAGTATCATTCTTATTCTTCACGTCTTCTTCTTAAGTCATGGTTTGATTAAACATGATTTGTTTTGTGACCTATAACAGACTAAACTATAAAACGTAATCACAGCTTCTAACGCCATGATGGTGAATCTATGGCACGGGTGCCACAGGTGGCACGTGGAGCCATTTCTGAGGGCACGTAAGGCATTGCCCTGTCAGCTCCAGTGCACATGCACGCACTGGTCAACTGATTTTGACCATGAGTTTCGGCTGTTTTTTTGCCTTCGGGAGGTTTCAGGGAAGCCTCCTGAAGCTGAAAAACAGCCCAACACGCAAACCGGAAGTTCGGGAACGGACTTCCGGTTTGTGCTTTGGGCTGTTTTTTAACCCTCTGGAGGCTTCAGGGAAGTCCATTCCTGAGCTTCCGTTTTGCATGTTGGGCTGTTTTTTTGCCCTCTAGAGGCTTCAGGGAAGTCCATTCCCGAGCTTCCATTTTGTGTGTTGCCCTCTAGAGAGCGAAAAATAGCCCAACAGGCAAAACGGAAGTTGGAAAACGGGCTGTCTCTTTTCCTGGTATTATTCACTGGCAGCACATAACCCAGGACAGCCATGTCAGTCTTTTGTTGCTCTTTTTTCCCCCCCAAAAGAGACTCGCTCATCCCTAACACCAATGAAATCATGGGTTTTAGCCATGGCAGGAGAGGTCACACAAACACTTTTATCATTTCAGAGAATCAGGGAAATACAATATTTGCAAATGACTGGCCTAGAAATTAGTTGATGAGATCATTTCACCTCTTTTGGAAGTTCCAGCAACATATTGATTCACTTTCTCCACTGATCCAGTTAAGCATGTTTTATGAATAAGGCCAAGGAGAGCTTAAAAAAAAAAAGCTACGGAGCTGACTGAGGCTGTTCCAAATATTGCTGGTTTCCCAGATTTATTTATTGCATTTCAATCATTTCCAGCCCTCCATGTGATTAAAAATAATTCCAAAGCCGATTCATATTTATTTTTAAATGACATACTCTGTGAATTTGTGCCTTTCAATGATCCATGTCAAAAAATGAAAAAGACAGACAGCAGATGAAGAAAACAGATCTAAAACTCCATCAGCCCGAGTGACAGGGTGATATTTCTGAATTTGAAACTTTCTTCTAATTTTCCTGAGCTCCAAGAGAAACTACAGATTCCCTTTCCCTTCCCTTCTTTGAAAACAGTCCTGGGTTTTTCACAGGTTGATGCAGGCACTATCAAGAACATCAGTAATTCTTGACATCGCCTCTTATGTTTGCAACTTCTTTTGAGTTTCTCTTTCATTAAGAACTTCTAATGGAAAACATTTCCGGTTCATTGCCTTTTGTTTCATATATTTATTGAAATGCAAACAAGTAAGCGGGCCACATTTAGATTGTGGTCCAAATATTAGGAGAAGGCTAAGCTATAACTCAGAAGCTTCACAGAGATTTCTTTCATGTTCAAAAAGCAATTATAGGCAGCATTTATAAAATAACCTTTCTCTCTCTCTTGGTATCATGTGCTGGCCACTTCATTAATTTCTATTAGCAAAACTGGCAGATTGGCCAGAGTCTCCTCTCAGGGCAGCGTTTGGAACAAAATTACAGGAAGTCCTCAACAAAAAACATGAATAGGAATTTGAAACACATTCTAAGGCCGACTATTTGAAATGCCAGGCAGATTGTCATTTGTTTCTCAGATTCCTCTTCCTCAGTTAAATCCCATGCATTTTCCTACTTTTTTGTTTAAAATCTGAAAATGACTAATTTTTCTCTTCCCTATCCCAAATGCCAGTATAGGGATTGTTTTTTTTTAAAAAAAAAAATCTGTTATTTCATCCTCTGCCTCAGTATCTTTTTGACACCAAGCAATTAATAACAACAGCAGCAGCAACAATAAATTGATGTGAATGACACCCACCTCCTAGTGAGTCAAAAACATTCCTGTTCTCTCTGACATTTCTATCACTTTCCATTTGGTTTAATTTTAAGAGAACGGCATTTTTGGTCTCCTGCACTATTCATTAAATGTATTTTGCAATTGCACTATAGGATTATTTTGCTTGGAATATATGCAAAGAATCATTTAATGTTTTACCTAGCACTGTAAATTGCCTGTACCCGGAGAATTCTGGTTACCAAGTGGACTTAGATATACTTTTAATACTAGTAGGAATAATAATGCTTATATTTTCTATTTAATGGAATAATTTGAGTGAGATGTGTCTTTTCACTTCTAAATGTTCAATACATTTAACAATGACAATACAAAATATGTTATTTGTGGTCTACACAAATGTGGCCTACATTATTTGCATAATGTCATTATGCAACTGAAACAGATTACCTTATTTGCATCAATTTACATGAAGATCTCAATAAACAAATAATGTTAGTACAAATGACCTTGGTACATATAGCACAAATTCAATTGTTTCATTTAGACCTCTTTGGACATAAAACCTTGTCAATTATTTCCAGGAGGTGAAATAGAGATTTTCTTCTTTGCATCTGAAGTCTGCAAAGTGGAACTCTGGTTAAGCTGAAGTTTTATTGTATTTTCTTTCTCTTCTTCCACCTTTTGCAGTCATTTTGGTCACTTACCCTTGGTACCTCTTTTCTAATATTTGCAATGAACTGTAAAGTGTGATCATTTCAAACTTTGGGGAGGACTTCATTCCTCTCTTGAAGAAAGTCACTATGCCATGTTGCATTGCAGCTGCACATGTGTTGCTTGGATAGATATGCATGATTAACAAGTGAGATGAATACCAATGTTATTGCAGCTGAGTCAGCACTGTGTGTCTATGATGTTGAGCAATGGCTAGCAGTGCCGACAGCGGCAGGAGCTAATGTCTTCCAGTCAGCTGGAAAGAGTCCTGCATGCATAAAATGGCATTCTGCAATGATTGTGCTGAATTTGAGTAAACATATAAATATAATTAATCCAGGAAAATTAATCTGTTCACCACTTAATAATTCAGACTGTCTTATGGGCTAAGAAATAAAAAATTGAATTATCCCTACGCCTTTAACTCACCTTAGCATTAGGCTTTCAAGTGTGGAATTCTATGCAACATTTTTTCCAATGGTCATTAAGAGAATTAATTTTTCTCAAAAACTGGAAGTAAACTAATAAAGGATGATATAGCTCAGGATTGAAATGAGAGGTCCTTCATGCTCTCTGAGCTTTTCTTGCAGATGTTTCTTTACCCAAACTAGGTAACATCATCAGCGCTAGTCACATCAAGCTCAGACAGCACCAAGGACCCCTTACTGGAAGTCAATGCCAGAAATTGGCAAAAAAACCATCATAAAGAGCAAACACATTACTGCGGGATGGTGAAAAAAGCCATAAAAGTGAACTGGCCAAATACCCAAAATACTGTCAAGGGAGGAGCTGCTGTATGGCCATCTTCAAAATGATCATCAGTAGCTTTTGAGGGTGTTGTAACTTCAACTAGTCATTGAGTGACCAGTCATAGATCAAGGACTACCTGGATAGGTACCTGAGCCGTGGTGGCGCAGTAGTTAGAATACAGTTTTGCAGGCTAATCGTGCTGACTGCCGATTCCCAGTAGTTTGGCAGTTCGAGTCTCACCAGGCTCAAAGTTGACTCAGCCTTCCATCCTTCTGAGGTGGGTAAAATGAGGACCCAGATTGTTGGGGGCAATAGGCTGACTCTGTAAACCGCTGTAATCACTGTGAAGCGGTATATAAGTCTAAGTGCTATTGCTATAAATAAATACCAATTCTGACAGCAGCTGTACTAGCTTTCACGCCACAAAAATAAATTCATTACTTAAAGTTGAAAACATGAGTTGAAAGCACTTTTATAGACGTTTCAGTCCTTATAAAACTAATACTGAGATGAGAACTCAGTTGAATATCTATTTCACCTTCCCCAAAAGCTCTTGATGGGTTAAATCAATAACATGCTTTCCTGCAAACTACTCAGTGTATTTCAAGACTGTCAGGAAATACAATAGAAAACAAATCTCTCCCACTCATCTCTGGCATAGGAGGGCAGTTTCCTGGTTTTGCCTCCAGGGTGGCCCTCAGCAAATACCAAACTCTACTGAATTTTCCTGCTTCCTGGTATTTCATTTACCTTTCCTGGTATGCTGGCCAAGAGAAGGAGATGTGGATTAAACATTAATGTATGAATCCTATATGGATGGATGAAAGTATGAAAGTATAGGAATGAGGCAAAGGAGATTGTATCAAGGATTACGTATTGATTGATGGAAAGTGTCAGAATGGAGATAAACTAATGGGTTTATCTCCATTCTTTTTGTATGTGTATTTGCCTGATTGTGTGTGTGAAAAAGGTAGAATGGGAAACAGCACAAGAAAAGGAAGCAATCTCAACCACTTTGCTGTTATCCACAATTAATGGAGAGGTGGCTAATATTTGTGCAAATGGATCAGTGCATGTAAAAAAATGTGTTGTTATAGAATAGATAAATGAGGAAAAAGTAGAGTCAATGCCTTCATTCACTCTTGATTTTGATTTCATCCATTTGTGGAATTAACACTAACACTATCCATCCCTACAAGGCAGGCTTCAGCCCATGTCACCTGTAGGTATGTAACAGTGATGGATTTCAAAAATTTTTAGAACCTCTTCTGTAGGTGTAGCCTGCTTTGTGGGAGTGGCTTGCCGGCCATGTGACCAGGTGGGAGTGGCTTGCCAGCCATGTGACTGGGTGGGCATGGCCAACTTGTAAAATGTGGTGAAACTCACTTAACAACGCTCTTGCTTAGCAACCAAAATGTTGGCTCAGAAACTCTGGCATTTGAAGCATGCAAGTTTTAAAACTACAACTTACAAGACCCTTGTACCCCTAACTCTTTAGAAAAAAAACCCAGGGATGTTCAAACTTGACAGCTTTAAGGTTTAGATAGGACTCTTAGAGGTGGGCAGGGCGATTGGTGAGCTAGCCAATCAATGAGCGGCAGGCAGGGCAAGCGTGGTGCGGACGGGCATGGGGAGGGAGCTGGAACCGGTTCTAAATAGCATGGTAGATTTGTGGAACCCACCCCTGGTATGTAACTATAACACACATTCCCCAATTGCCATCCAGGTTATACATTTATAATATCTTTGGAAAATGTTGCAGACTGGGATTTCTACTTCCAAGGAGATGGAATCTACAAGTGAGAATCTTCACTCTTTTTCACTTTCATAATTACATACTTCTGATGTTGGAGCTCCAAATAATTCTTATACAACCAAACCAGTATTACCTTTGCACAAGGTGATAGCTTGTGCTCGAAATACTTATGTATTTTTAAAATATAAGTAGAAACATAAAAAATGTAGGATGGGAACCCACAATCAGAAACTTTAATGACTATGTAAGGCTGAAAGTGTGTGTTTGGTGTAGTGCGGGGAAGGAGAAGGAAGCGCAAGAGAAGAATAAGTGTGGTCAGATATTCAGGTAGAAGGCAAGTCTGGTCTCTTGCCATCTGAAACAGAAGCAGATCAACATTTTTGCATAGCTTCTACTTATTCAACCTGCCATCATTATTTTTTGCAAATAGCTTATATATTCAAGAAAATTCTTGCTGACACTGTAGAACAGCACATAGAAAAAGAGGCTCTTAACAAATGCAGAATATTAGAACAGCACAAATGTAAAGGGCAGAGTTTTAAATAGCAAAATTTCATAGTCTGGTCTAATGTATTATGCTGGCAATATCTAGAAAACTGTTGCCTTGCTCTCAACAAAGAGATGAACAATTAACAAGATTTCCTTATTACCCTGATCATAATATAGGTCAAAGTCTGTGCCACACATAAATCTTCACAAAGATACCCAGTCAACCCACTGGTGTTCACAACTTTCGTTATGACAATAAACTCTATATTTAGTTATGAAAAGCTCGGTCCTAACTTACCGTCAGATCATTCCGGATGGCAAAATTTTCTGGCTTAATATCACAGAGATGAAGAGGATAAGAAAAGTCGTTGTCAAAATGATTGACCATATCCAAGAAGCTGATTGCAATTTGGATTATGGCTTTGGCCTTGTGTTTAATCCCAGATAGGGAAGCACCAACAGCATCTTCCACGGAGAAAAGGGTGCTGTGCCAGGCGTGTCCAGCTGTCAGATATTCCACCGCATAAAAGTGGCCACAAGAACCGATCACCCTTAGAACGTGTTTACTGATGTCCTGCAAAACACTAAAATAAATGTACTCTTCCTGTTGGAGTAAAGACCATAAACTAGCCAGCTGTGCTTTCCAATGTGGGCCTCTTTTCTTCCACAAAGGTCCCACAGTTTTATTAGGAAGTTCCAAACCCAAGGTGTTCTTGACTTCCAAAGCAACCATCAGAAGCAGCTCTGTTTCCGGAATTCCCTGTGATTCCATTTCTTCCAAAAATCCCAGACCACGGTAGCTAGAGAATATTTCGTTTTTTGATTTTAGGATCACAGGGTGGCCTCTCCAGTCAGCTTGGATGACCTTCTTCCCCTGGTCATAATAAAGGCAGCGTTTATAGGTCAAAGTCTGGGCCACACATAAATCTTCACAAAGATCCCCAGTCAACATGCCCGTCCCGTAGTCAAAACACTGCAGAAAAATGGAAGGAAACAATCAACGAAAGGCTAATGATAGGAAAGTAAAAACTTCCAAGTACTTTGAAAACCATTGATTCTTATCTTGAAAGTATATTTTTCATCCTATAGGAAGCAAAAATGCAAACAAGGTGATGGGACCAAATGATGCATTTTTTTAACCCTTTCTGTTTGCCTCTCCTGAAAAATTGGCTGAGCAATAAGAAAGAAAACTATGAAATAACTATAAAGGAAATAAGCATAGAAAGCTATGGTTGCCTCATTTAAGGCTAGTGCTGTGATAACAAGCTTTGCCCACAGTAAATAATAAGTTGTTTCTCATGGTAAATTATAACCAGAGGTGGTATTCTACCAGATTGGACCAGTTCGCCCGAACCGGTAGCAGAAATTGCTTATGCGCCTGCCCACCCACCTGGCTCTATTTCGTCCTAGTTAGGGACGTTTTTTAGCAAAGCACATGCGCAGAAGGCCAAATGCATGCATGGATGGGGTATATGCGAGCAAAGTTAGTGTGTGCACACACACACATTTGCAAACCATAAGGAAGGTAAATGCAAACCACCCGATTATAATAACCGTGTCCGTTTTATAGTAAATCATAACTTTAGTTGCTTCTCTGTCCCATGGTGAAAGACCAGCTCTAGACCTCTGTAGCTTAGAGCTGCCCTCTTAGCTAATCACCATGTAATTAAGAGTTCAAATCCCATAGGGGGAATAAACTAAAAACAACCTCTTCAGAAACATATTTTCATCATATTTAAAATTGTTAAAATGTATCCCTTTTGGGTACGTGATGTTGAAAACCAGTGATATAATATATAAATATGTAAGACATGAATGAAAATATGGGCAAGATATCGCCTTCTAGATATTGTTGAATCACCATTAACTCCAAAGAGGTATGTTGCAATCCAACATTCTTCTATCCAGAACAGTGGATGCTGGTTACCTAATATTGTGCGAAGATGCCCAGTGGGATGAAGCTGAAGTCATAAAAGTCAGGGAACACGACTCTAATTATTTCATTACATTCAATACAAATTTCACATGATAAAAAGTGAGTGTGAACTACCATTAGTGTTTGTTCCATATAAAACACAGCATTCGATCTATTATATGTTACAAATCCCAATAAATGCAGAAACCAATGATTAAAAAAAAGATTAGATCACAGCACCAGCCTCTTTCTTTACTGCGTTATTAAGCTAACTTCACATCCCTGAACAAAAGGAATGGAAGCTGAATATATTTGTGTGGTTTATATATTCCATAATTTATGACTGCAAAGTTTAAAAGGAGATTAAAAGTCTGTAGTTATGTGGTCATTTCAAATGCATGGAAGAAACAAAGAGGATTTCCCCTGCCGGTCCCTTCTTCCACTCATAATTGTTTCCATCCTTTCATTTCTAAACAGGCATAGGTAGCCTGTATAACCACATCCATTCAGTCCTTCAAGAAAATGCAGCTGCAAAAGTTTATTCTGGGCACAACTCTGAAGGAGACACTAGTTCGTGTGGATTAGAAGATGCCAAAAACTAAACAGTCAGACAGCGACCTTAAACCAACTTCCTCCCTGTTTTACTCTGGCCTTCCTTTTTTACTTTCAGTCAACATTTCAGAAGGAGCATCAGGCTTTTGTATACATTTCTAGAATATTTTCTATATCAGTGTTTTTCAACCTTTTTTGTGCAAAGGCACACTTTTTTCATGAAAAAAATCACGAGGCACACCACCATTAGAAAATGTTAAAAAAATTTAACTCTGTGCCTATATTGATTATATATAAAGTAATTTTCCCACGGCACACCTTACACTATGTCACGGCACACTAGTGTGCCGCGGCACAGTGGTTGAAAAACACTGTTCTATATAACCCTTCCCAGACCTTTTCAAACTTCTTCAGCCCATTTACAGATGGAACTATCTGTAAATGGGCTGTAAACTATCTGAAAATACACTACTTAAGTGTATTTTCTGAAGTATGCAAATTGGAAGACATGACCCCAGATTATTCCAAGAACAAATCCACATACCTCACCACTCTCTAGAGTCAAAGAGGTTGAAAGGTCTGGAAACCCTGTAACCAGATCCAAAGGTTGTGAATAATGTAGCACACATAGAGTTTTTTTTTAAATGGCTTAGTAAAGCGTAATGCAATAAAGGAACATAATGTACATAGTAAAACACTTCAAAAGGAAACTTTTTATAACATCTAAAGTTTAAATGTTTCATATTTACATCTGAATCAAGTTTTCTTTTTTTGCACACAAGCATTCTAAAATTGTATCTATATAATAATCTTGATTTTGCATGAAGATATACATTCATGCAAGTACCGTATTTTTAGGAATATAAGACGCACCAGAGTATAAGATTTTGAAGGGGGAAATTAAGAAAAAATGTAGGTAGATAGAGGGATAGAGAGGGAGAGAGAAATACAATAGGAAGGTAGTGAGAGAGAGAGAGAGAGTAGTTAGATAGATAGGTAGATAGATAAAGGGGGGGGGGAGAGAGAGAGAGAGAGAGAGAGAGAGAGAGAAATAGAGAGAGATATATATGTGTTTACTTGAAGTAAGTCAAAAGTTAATTAATAGAAGATTATAAAACAACTTTTTCAACTTTGGGGGAAGGTGAGTTCCAGAGATGGTATTCAGCAGGTTCTGACCAGTTCTGGAGAACCGTTAGCAGAAATTTTGAGTAGTTTGGAGAACCGATAAATACCACCTCTGACTGGCCCTGCCTCCCAAGTCCCAGTTGATCAGGAGGAAATGGGGATTTTGCAGTAACCTTCCCCTGGAGTGGGGAGGGAATGGAGATTTTACAGTATCCTTCCCCTGCCATGCCCACCAAGCCATACCACGCTTACCAAGCCATGTCAACAGAACCGGTACTAAACATTTTTGAATCCCACCACTAGTGAGATCCACGATTCTTAATCCAAACGCATCTATTAAAACAACACAATAGTTTTTTCTCAGATATTAAAGATAAGTAACAAACAAATGCAATAACTTTAAATGACTACTTCAAATTACAAGCAGTTAAAATCAGCAAACCTTTTCAGGGATTAATCAGAAATTGCTAAAATTATAATGTTCGCTTATAAGACAATTTGGTTTCTTCAAGGGCAATAAAACCACTGGCTTAAACCCAAGCAGAGTACCATCTTAACTGGCTTGTGGATAAGCATAAATAACTTTTATCCTTCAGAAATCAGTAAGAGGCAGGCTCAAGGATGAAGGCAAAATGCAATTCTCAAATCAGGCCCAAATGGCTCCAAATCCTTTGGGGATAATAATGTAGCTCTGTGGGAAATGGCAAATATCCCATACAGTATCTCAGAACTTTCAAAATTTCCCATCTGCCTGTCAGAAGAAAAATATGGAGTATTGTTGCCAATAGAAAAAGGTATTTATAACTCAGGGTTGAACTGGGGGTCCTTGGTGCTCTAGATTGTTTTCTTGTAAATGTTTCAATACTCAACTAGGTAACATCATCAATATTGTTCCATTTCCACAAAATCGGCAAAGCTGCTGCCACAGCATCCTATTTGCTGTTGTTTGTTATGTATCACACAAGGGACATTTGTAGTCATCAATTGGTAGTTACCATAACAGAATTATATCTCTTAAAGTTACTTTTCCATTTGATGAAGAAAACAAGAAACAAAGCTACTTGACTTTACACCTTAACACTCTTAAAATTAGATAAATAGAAATAGCACTTAGACTTATATACCACTTCACAGTACTTTACAGCCCTCTGTAAGTGGTTTACAGAAATCAGCATATTGCCCCCAACAATCTGGCTCCTCATTTTACCCACCTAAATACAACCTCAGATGAACAACAACACATCACCTTAACGTAATTTTATTTTCAGGGAATGTGTAATGGAACAATTGTGAAACATAGCAGATAACATTTTACTTATAAAAATGTTTACATTGGCAAAGGTCCATGGCCTGGTTACTTGAGGGACCACCCATCTCCCATAACATCTGCCTAGCCAATTTGGTCCATGGCACACTCCAAGTTCCTTTGATTAAATAATGTAATTTCTCACGATCCCCAAAGTGCACCTTCTTCTTAGCAATGAGTACCTCTGGAAAGAGGTTTCCTACAGATCTAGATGACAATCCCACCCCCAACTCTACTGTTGTTTAAAGATCTGTGAAGATCTGGCTCTTCACCCAGACTTCTGATGAGGGGGAGTGAGCCCCTCCCTCATCTGGACCATCATGCTTTCAATCTTTTATTAATTTTATTGTAATTTCTTTGATTGTTGTGAGTTATCCAGAGTCATTGAGAGTCAGGTGGCATACGAGTGTAATAAATTATGGGTATAACCGATCCAGCAAATTCAATTTAACATTCATTTTAACATCCTGTTTAGGAACAAAATAATTCACTGTGGAGAGAAACAGAAATAATGAAATAACTTTGACTTTATCACTATGTTGCCGTATATTATATCATGATGTATTATAGATAATACAGAACAATCTTGCTTCTTTTATCACAACACAGAAATGGAACCCATTCCTTCTCCACAGTTGCCAAATTACTCTATTGCCACAAATCAGATACATCTCCTGAAATAGATTACAGTTCAAAAAAGGAAAATAAGTGCACTGAAAGCCATCCTTTTATCTACATCTTGTCTGTTTGAGTAAGTTTTATCAGTGAGATGCATCAGCTGAGTATTCTGACTTGTTTAATTGACACTAAGGGTTGCCTAGAGCAGGGGTCTCCAACCTTAGCAACGTTAAACCTGGTGGACTTCAACTCGCAGAATTCCTTTGCTAGCTGGGGAATTCTGGGAGTTGAAGTCCACCAGGATTAAAGTTGCCAAGGTTGGAGACCCCTGGCCTAGAAGGCTAAAAAAGCCATCGTACAGGCAAAGGCTTTTCAGTCCTTAATCAGCAGCCTGACTCCTTTCCTTCCTCTCCCCTTTTCCTTTCAAAATCCAGGCAAAACTTCATCAGCATGGACTACAGTCCTTGTCTCTTTTCATGGCAATATATTCACAAGCCTCCTATTCAGAGCATCAAGCTTTCGGGAGTTCTTAGCCAGCCTCTGCTCAAAAGATTTATTCCTGATCGTATTTGGGTCACCATTTAGCATTGTGAAAAAGTAATCAGTTGCATTTGGCAGACTGGAGTGGAGGGGAAGGACCTGCATACCATAAAGCAGAGAAAGCAGACAGTAGAGAGCCATTTATTGGAACCTGTTGTATTTTTTTTTTTAATATTAAGTAGCACATGCCTTCTTTCTGGCAACACAAGTCTGACTTTTTAAAAAACAAAAGCAGTGAAAAGGGGTTCAACTCTTTCACTGGCTACAGGGCAGTGGTGGGTTGCAGGTGGTGCGCCCCGGTATGGTGCCTGCCCGGAGTTACCGGGTACCATTCCGGTATGGTGCTCCGGAGGGCCCACTTGCCCAAGCTCCTTATCTGTATTTGAGCTCTTTGGCGCTTCCTCGCACGGAGCACACAGCAGCTGAGCAACACTCCACCAATCAGTGGGAGTGTCGCGGAGGCTTGCGAAGGCATCGCAAGAGGTAAGGATGCATGCACGCACCGGGCACGTTCATGTGGTGGACGCTGAACCCCGTTGTACTGTACCGGTTGCACGGGGATCCGGAATCCACCACTGCTACAAGGATGAGCTCAAAGTAGTGAGAGAGCCACTGCACAAGGTTTGGATTTTTAAACAATTAAATGATTAAAGGTAGCAGCACTCGATAATGTAATTATGGTTGTAAGTTGTGGCAGTCGTTAAGCAGGTCATCACATGACTGCACCCGATTTTACAGCCTTTATCGTGACTGTCATTAAGCGAATGCCATGGTCCATTAAAGAATGTTGCAGTCATTAAGCGAACACAGTGGTTGTTAAACAAATCCATTATATGCAATGGACGGTTTTGCTGGAAACCAGAAATAAATGCTGGAAACTAGCAAAAAATGGTGAAAATTATGGTCATGTCACCATGAGATGCTTCACACAGCCATAAATGCAAGCCAGTTACCAAGCACACACAATGCGATCATGTGACCATGAAAATGTGTAGCCATCACAATAACTTTGTAATCAGTTAATCAGTTCATTTTTGGAGGATTGTCATAACTGAACAGTCACTACATAACCAATTGTTAAATGAGGACTACCTATCTTATTGACCTATTATCAATATTTTATCTCATTATCAAATATATAGGCTCCCTCTAACCCAGCTCTCAATATGATTTACAAAATGTCTATTCTCCAACAGAACAAAAACAAAACACATTTTGAATTGAAGAGAAGAATAAAGAAAAGAACGCGAAAAAGAAATAAAGCAGAAGAAATAGGCAAAAGAAAAAATAGTAAGAAAGAAGTAGCTTCCAATCTTCTTAGCAGCAGTTACATTTATATTTTGCCCTCTAAGGTTACATCATAATTTCCTTGTTTCCATAAGCAACCCTTAAGCAAAAAGTCCATAAGGGAGTCTCCGATCACTAATAATGCAGTTGCTTTTAACATAATTTTTATTAAAACTTTTGAACACGAAGATAAAAAACTAAGGCAAACTAATATAAAATAAGGGGGAAAAAGAAAAATAAAGCAAAGAGAAAGCAGAAAGTGCAAGAAAAGATATATATGCCCCAATATGGGAGGAAGTTCACTACTTCCATTCTCTGTTCATCGACTCATCACAAGAGACCATCCAGACAGAAACCCAATATTTTTACTGTTGCCTTTTGTTACATTTGTGTTGTATTTATTTATTTATTTATTTATTAGCACAAATATTTTATTTATTTATTTATCAGCACAAATACAACGCACACACACACACACACACATATATATATAAACATCCAATATTTTACACATCAGTTGTAAGTACAAATATATTTTAAGCTCTTTCTCTAAAGTTAATTTGTATAGCTTTTCTTTCTATAATCTACCCTATCTAATCATATGTCTAATCATAAGAACCATAGAACACAAGTTTACTTTTTCATTTTTACGCAAATGGCTTCAATCCTTCTCTAAACAAACAAGTTAATTTTGCCATCCCTGATAGTTCTGTCATCTTCATTTCTCTTGCAATGCTGATGAATATACATTTCTGCCCATAACCTTTCTTAACTGTAGAATTAACACCCTACCTCTTAGAGTTAATAGCTCTGGGTTGGAGTTTTCCATGGAGAAAATCCACACGAACCCCACCCCATTCTTGTCATGCTGCATACCTTATCCTATTCAGATATCCTTTAATTTAATTTAATTTAATTTAAAATTAAATTAAATTAAAAAAAATATCCTAAATATCCTTATCCAAGAACAGTTATTTAGACCCAGGTGTCCAACCGTGGCAACTTTAAGACTTGTGGACTTTAGCTCCCAGAATTCCCCAGCCAGATGTGTGAACTTCAACTCCCAAAATGTCCAGCCAAGATGGGGAATTCTGGGAGCTGAAGTCCACAAGTCTTAAAGTTGTCAAGATTGGGCACCCATCATTTACACTATGCAGTAGCACTGAATTAATGCAATATGTGCCATTTATTTAATGCATTATCATTTTTGTCATGTCTAATTCTCATGGAAGGACATATGACTGTCAAGCCATTTCGCTATTTCAATTTCACATCAATCTAGTAAAGTGCTCTGAATTAAGGATGGCTATGGAGTGAATGAACTGAAGGATCGGTGGTGCTTCTGAGCTTGCTTTATTTCTTGCAGACATTTCATTATCCAAACTAGGTAACATCATCAGTGCTAATAAGGAGTGTAGTTTGCTGTCAATTTATATACTGTCAGTGTTGGTGGCCATGAGAATATAAACTCACAGCAAACTACACTCCTTGCGAGCATTGATGATGCTACCTAGTTTGGATAATGAAACAGCTGCAAGAAAATAAGCAAGCTCAGAGAACCCCCAAGGACTCCACATATCAAACCTGAGCTACAAAAATTCTCCTTTATTAGTGAATGAACTGCATGGTGGAATGGAAACTTCAGTCCAGACTTTCCCAGTTATATTTCAGCCTTTACCAGCTTGAAACTCAGAGGTCATCTAGTCCAACCCCGTGCTCAAGCAGAACACCCTTACAGAACAACAGTTGGAAGAGGCCTTGGTGGTCATCTAGTCCAACCCCGTGCTTAAGGAGGAGACCTTGTTCCATGCCAGACAAAGGCTGTCCAATCCTCCAGTGTTGGAGCAACCCACAACTTCTGGAGGCCAGTCGTTGGGGTTTCCCCTTATTTAACAACCTCAGTGTTACTGCCTCAGAAAATGATTCTCCCACCTGGTGAGTAATTTCTCACCGAACTCGGGGGCGGGGTGGGGGGGGGGAGAGAGAAGGGAAGGACCCACTGCCAATGCAAGTCGCTGGGGGATGATCTTTAAGGCACATCTCGGTGGCCCTGAACCACTGGAGAACAGCTGGTTCTAGGCGGCGTCCTTTGCCAGGACAGCCCTTAAAGGTCACTGGCCCCATTTGGTGGCCAGCTCCCAGGTCCTGCACCCGCCACTCCCACTGCTGCCACCTACCAGCTTGGCCAGGATCCGGCGACTCTGCTCGTCCGTGCACCGGCCGGAGAAGACGCCCCCGTGCGCCAAGAAGAAGAAGGCGAAGAGGCCGCCCCCTACCGCCCAGCACGCTCCCCAGAAGAGGCACTGCGCGGCGGGGCGGCGGCGGCAGCCCAGCCTGGCTCTCAGCAACCGCTTCAACGCGGGCATCCTTCGCACCGACGACAGTTGCCCGAGCTTCTCGCTTTAACCCGCGCCTCGGCACCGGCAGCAGCAGCCAGCATCCATCAGCCCACCTCGGTCGGATTCCCAGCCGCTTGTGAAGGCGCCTCCCGGATCACTCGGAGCAAAAGGCGAAAGTCTGCAGTTCGGCTGCCTGCAAACCGACGTCCCCAAAGGGGCGAGAGCCGGAGCCGCGGACGGCGGACGCTCGCACATTTCCCGGGCGAACGCCCGTCCGCAAGGTTCCACTCCCTGCGGCTCCAGTCGCCCACGGCGCGCAGTGCCGGCGAGCCGCCGCGGTGGGGACCTGGGGGGGCTCGAGGAAAGCGCAGCCTTTTTCTCCAGCCCCAACCACGTCGTGCCTCCGCCGCCGCCTCCTTTTGTCTGCTGCGGCTCTCGGATAGTTTTTCTCCGGCGGCTCCTCTCGCCCGACAAAGTTTTCACGTGCCGGGGAAGATTGCTGGGGGAGGGGGGAGAGAGAAGGAAGGCAGATCTGCCTCTGGGAATTCAGACCGACTGAGCGCCACCTTTAAAGAGACGCTTCCGACCTGCGCGTCCGGTAGGGCGGACGGCTTCTCTTTGAATTAGCGGCCAAATGTGCCTTGGTTTCGTTAAACAGACATCCCGATGTGTATCTGAAAGAAACGGGATCACTTCTCTGCCTTTTGTATTGCGAGTTGACGTTCTTCTCGCTGGATCCTATATCAATGTAAAGCAGGGGTCCACAAACTTGGCGACTTTAAGACTTGTGGACTTCAACTCCCAGAATTCTCCAGCCAGCTATGCGGACAATGGGTTAAATGATCCTGAAATGGCTAAATCCTGAATTCTTGTGGTGTCTTTTCTGTCATAACTTGCAAATGGCAAACTGAACAAGTGGTTGCCAAGTAAGGACTGTGTATTTTAGTGTAGATACTACCTGTAAGGACTCTCTTAGTGCACCTACACAAACATGTAATTTTTCCTCACCAACCTGAAATAATCCAAAGCAAGATGAAGGACTTGTCACTGAAGATCACAGACTATAATTAGACCATGCCGGTCTAATGTGAGCTGGTAGAAATATCCCACTTCCCAGTCTATGACTCAGAGAAAGTAATTGGCTGAAAGTCATTCAGGCCAGTTTCCAGTAGTGGCTTCCAGTCCAGCACCTTAACCACTATACCACACTGCCTCTGTTCCTTAGCCTCAGTTTCACAGGCTTGCTTTTAAGGATCCCGGCCTAGCTTGTCAATGCATTCTCCTTCAAAGCAGTTCCTGCACATTAGTTGACCAATATAATGAATAAACAAATGGACTGATCACCCCTCAGTGAAGAAAAGTCCTGACATGTGCCTTGTCTGTCAGACATATATTATGGGAACAGCCTTGAGAGACCGCCTTATGCCAATCACCTCCCAAAGACCTATTAGATCCCACAGATTAGGCCTCTCCGAATTCCATCCGCCGGCCAATGCCGATTGTCGACCACCCGGAGGAGGGCCTTCTCTGTGGCTGCTCCGGCCCTCTGGAACGATCTCCCCATGGAGATCCGGACCCTCACCACCCTTCAGGCTTTCCGCAAAGCCGTCAAGACCTGGCTGTTCCAACAGGCCTGGGGCTGATGAGTTCCCATCCCCACTCGAACTGTGTGGCTGTTGACTGCTTTTAAATTGTTTCTGTATTTTGTTTGCTTGCCTTTTGCTTTTTTCTGTATTATTCCCTTCCCTTTTGGTTTGTTAGCCGCCCCTTCGGGAATAGGGCGGCATACAAGTGTAATAAACCTTGAAACCTTGAACCTTCCCCTTCGTGGTGTTTGGCTAGAGGTGTTCCCAAACTTGGCAACTTTAACTCCCAGAATTCTCCAGACAGCATGCCCAATGCCTGGCTGGAGTTGCCAAGGTTGGACACCTCTGCTTTAGATGTTGCTTCTTCCATTGATATGGCCGGGAGCTGTTGTTCCCATTGCTCTGAAAAAAAGTCATGTATTCCTAAAACTGGCTTCATAATAAAAACCCCTAGAGTAGCCTCACTTGTCTGTATCTTTTGGGAGGGAGTAGGGGAGACTATCTTGAGCTACCGCAGCTTTCTTATTTGAGTCATATGATTTGGGAAATTCAAATAAATAACTAATAAGTTTAATAATTGATTACTCTTGCATATATCTGCTTTTAGTTTCCTTTCAAAAGTGCGCTACCCAGCCCTTAAGAAATGCCCCATTTGATAAAAACATAGCATATATTGAAATGATCTTCACCAAAACAGCCACAAAATTACTAGAACTTATTTGAATACACTTAGAATAATGCAACTAGAAAATTAGATGCATGACAAATGAGTTAAATTGGTTCTTTTTCAGACAATAGCTGTTACTACTACAGGTAGAATGCTAGCTTGGTGTAGTGGTTAAAACAACAGATAGAAACTTGGAGACCGTGAGCTGTAGTCTCCCCTTCGGACAGTGTTTCTCAACCTTGGCAACTTGAAGATGTCTGGACTTCAACTCCCAGAATTCCCCAGCCAGCGAATGCTGGCTGGGGAATTCTGGGAGTTGAAGTCCAGACATCTTCAAGTTGCCAAGGTTGAGAAATACTGCCTTAGGAACAAAGTTAGCAGGATGATTTTGGGCCAGTCACTCTCTCAGCTCTAGGAATAAGGTTGGCAACAGTAAAGAACTTCTGCAATCTTGCCAAGAAAATTTGAAGGTGCGTACCAGAGGTGGGTTGCTCCTGGTTCGGCCGAACCAGTAGTGGAATTCTGGCCTGGGTTGCAGAACCAGAAGCAACCCAGGCCTGCCAAGCCCTGGAACCAATTCCCTCACTGCCGCTGGGACACCGCCATTTTGGTTTTTAGTGACTGTGCGTGCACAGTTCACTGTAAATTGTTCTGCGCATGAGCGAAGAACAATTTATATTGAATAGCCCATGTGCGTACAGCGCGCATCTGGCATGCATACGGGTTGCGAAGCAGTAGTAAAACTGGCAGCAACCCACCCCTGGTGCGTACACGGACATACACATATACACTATAATATTTAGTATAATAGCTACTTGTATAAGATCATCTGGGGGCCACATTGGGGGCGTAGATTGCCCACCCTAATATCTGGAGTCACTTTTTCCCATTTTCACAGTATGCCTCTGTGAGTCTTCTTTTTTTTTTAACCACTTCTCGTTATGAGCTCACTAATTTTACTTTTCTGTTATCTGGTGTTCATCAGGATTCCCACAGCCCAAATACAGTCCAGATAGTCCTCAACCTAGGACCCAAAACTGAACCCAAAATGTCCATTGCTAAGCAAGACAGTCAAGTAAATTTTGCCCCATTTTATGATCTTTCTTGCCACCATTAAGTGAAAGTGTTAAGTTAGTAACACAGCTGTTCATCGGCTTCCCCACTGACTTTGCTCCTCAGAGGCTCGCCAAAGGGGACCTGGATACTGCAACCATCCTAAATACATGTCAGTTGCCAAGAATCTGAATTTTGATCATGTGACCATGGGGATGTTATAATGGCCGTAAGTATGAAAAATGGTCATAAGTCCCTTGGCATCTTCAAGTTGCCAAGGTTGAGAAACACTGCCTTAGGAACAAAGTTAGCAGGATGACTTTGGGCCAGTCACTCTCTCAGCTCTAGGAATAAGGTTGGCAACAGTAAAGAACTTCTGCAATCTTGCCAAGAAAATTCGAAGGTGCGTACCAGAGGTGGGTTGCTCCTGGTTCGGCCGAACCAGTAGTGTAATTCAGGCCTGGGTTGCAGAACCAGAGGCAACCCAGGCCTGCCACGCCCTGGAACCACATCCCTCACTGCCGCTGGGACACCACCATGGGATGTAAAGTTAAAAGCTTCTCCTTTTAATAGTGCATTTTTCTACTCATGCTGGACTAAATTATTCAAGCTATTGGGGAAATTGTCATCTGTAAGAAGCCGTTTCTGCCTTATTGCCAGGAGTGAGTTAAAATAGTTATTTTTTCCTTTCAGGTCTTTCTAAGCTTTGCAGAAGGTAAACAGGAAAAGGACCAGAAGCTAAATCAAACAGAACTCAATAACGGCAGGTAAGATGAATGTGCTTTAGCAGAGATGAACAGATCGGATCATGAGGACGGGGCCTTGTCCTCAGGTTGCATCCGATCTCAGTGTATTTTTTCCTCCCTTACTTTTTTGTCAATTGAAATTAATGGGGCAGTAAATAGGAGAGTGTGAAGAAACTCCAAATACTAAAATCACTCTTGGGAAGCTATTTCAGCTTACTGCCTTGAAGGAAAATTATTGATCCGTCTCATCATTCAAATGCTGAACCATCATTTGGATGGAGTTTCCTCCAGGAAGACGGCTGGCCAAGGCAAGGACTATTAAAACCAAATCACGACTAGAGATGGCAATAAAGCAGAAAACACTCACTTTTTGTTGCTGAATTTTTGCAGATCAGATCAGGCAGACCTTTCCCTTGGGGTAGTGGGCATCAAGAGAGAAAGAGAAACAGAGAGAAAAAAGAACAACATGGGGGAAAATACAGCATTTTAAAAACAAACAATAGAAGCCCACTCACAAAGCTGAAAAGCCCCCACTCCCATCACAAACTTGAAGCCCCCAAATATATCAACCAGATCCAAGTACTTTATTTATATAGCATAAACTAAACATAAACTAAAACAAGACACATTTTAAAGGCTTTTAGAGGCTTTTCTGAATGCAGATGGGTCTGTTTGTGCTGGTATTAGAATTCCCTTGCTACAGGAATGGAAGTTGCTAAAATCTATTTTGCGCACTTAAGTATTCCATAACAGTCCCTTATGTTTAAGAATTATTGGAGGGAGGGGGAGAAGGGAGGCAGATGGATGAAACCTAAAGAGTAAAAAAATGTTATGGATGAGGCAAAAGACTTAAAATCTTTGCTTTGGCAGGAGGAATGGAACACAAAAGCGCCACTATTCACCCTCCATATGCCCCCGAGGCTGAAACAGTACTATAAATGACACTTCTCTATTCCCTTCCCCAAGGGTAGGGTCTTTTACTAACCTCTTCACCCTCCTTCATTCCTTGTTTTCATTTGCAATCAGCATGCTTACTCAGCATCATACTCCTTAACAGAATAACCCTTTTACCAAGGGGGGGGGGGGGTTGAAATGAAAATGCAAATGTTGTAAAATCAATGCAAATAAATGTAAGAAGAGATACATGTGGGGGAAAAGTTCTTTTGCCAAACTTTAGCTGTGTCAGAATAGGCATACATGTGTCATGTGCTGACCAGGATTTTCTTCCCTCTTTTCTGTTTTTTTCCCCTCTCTGAGTTCCCTTTCTCCTCTCCCGCCACTTTCTCCTGTTTCCTCCCAACAAATCACCCACGACAGGAGTTTGAACTGAGAGCTTGCAGAAACTTCTGAAATTTGGGTTGAGGGTCACAAGACCTTAAGCCAGAGAGCCACAGGTTAGTTGTGCTACACAAAATCCCATTGTTTGCTGAACAATTGCTGATTTGCGTCCGTTCAATTCAGATTTCCAAATCAATTCAGGAAAGCTATTTCTCTGCATGTGCAGATGCATCCAAATCAGTTCAGAGGTATCTGATTCAAACTAACTAATTAACTGGATGGGCTAGTCGAATAATCTGCGATCAGTCATAGAGATGTGACTTATTCATCTTTGAAAAGAAGGATTTGAAAATTAGCCTAACTCTACTATTGTTTTTCCTTCCATCAATAGTGTACAATTTTTGGAGATGGCCTCTACAAATCCCTGAAGTTTTCTTGACAAGTTTTTCCTAGGACTGAAAGAAAGGGACTGGCCCAAGGTCACCCCATTTCCTTTTTGCCTAAGGCAGGACTACTCACGGTCTTCCAGTTCCTAGCCTGATGCCTCAATCACTACACCAAAATTGACTCTTAAGCAACTCTATTGCCCACAGCTAACCTACAGCGATCAAACTGGTGTTAGAAATGGTTTCACCACAAAACCGCATTCGACTAAAGGGCGCTCGACGAAACCGCGTAGCTGACGTCATCACAGCGTGACAACAGCGCGGAGAAAAAAGCACGCTGTAAACGCTAAACCTAAAATTAACACCTAAACCTAAACCTAACCCCCCTAAACCTAATCCTAAACCTAAACCTAACCCTTAACCTAACCCTAAACCTAACCCTTAACCTAACGCTAAACCTAATCCTAACCCTAAACCTAACCCTAACCCTAACCCTTAACCTAACCCTAACCCTTAACCTAACCCTAACCCTAACCCTAACCCTAACCCTAACCCTTACCTTAACTTGAATCGGCTTGCTTTCAAAGCGCTATTTAAAGCACCCTTCTTTCTCCACGCTCGCTGTTGTCGCCCTGTTGATGACATCAGCGACGTGGTTTAATCGGGCACGCTTTAGTCGAGCACGGTTTTGTCGTGCCACGGTTAGAAACATAAGCATTCTTGAGAAATCTACTGTGCATTGTCCATATTCATTCCACATTTTTATCCATTCCATTTATACATTCTCCATGCAGATAAACTCTTGTAATATATTCGCAATATTCTTTCAGCCAAAATGCTACAGATGCTACTCAAATCATTTTTCATTACTGTATCTGAATCTATCAAATGATATAATCTATTAAATGATACTTGCCGTCTATCTTCTCTTATAGATGCTGTGTCCCTTCAAGTGTGAGGATTTACATGACTGCCATCCCTTCTCTATTTTTACACAGTGTATACATACTGCCTCCTGGTGGTAACTAATTGTTTGAAGCAATACCTACTTTCACGCACCCTAATTTTTCCTTACCCCACATAGTAGCTGAATTCATTCAACAATGCATACTGAATTCATGATTTCTTGAACATGCCACTGTTACTGGGTTTATATAGCAAACTAAGCCAAAACCAACCACTTTATGGTCTAGAACAACATGAATCTAGGAGACATGTAGTTTTTGGATTCCATTCTTCAAATCTGTCTTTATTTTTCTCATCAAAGAAGTCTTCTTTTATATTAACTTGGTCTTGAATTTTGCTGCTTGACACATCCGCATGGCCAAAATTTAATTTGTATTTGGAATGAATTAACTTTTTTTCTCACCTAGAGGAAATGCATTACAACTTTTACAAATGCACTGGGATGCGGTTTTTGATGCATTTTACCATCTACCTAAATAATTCTGATTTCTCACAGCCAAATTGAAACATCCTAAGCCTTTGCACCTGCTTGAACATCTCACCTGTGTACTACAAGCTCTAACTTTATTATGCTAATTTTAATTCAGCTTCTTTCTGAATAAGAAGCAAGAGCCATTTTCTAGGAATTCTGTCTCATAATCGCAAATCAATAATTTATAGCTATTAATAGTAATGGTGGTTAGTAGCATTCCTAAATGCTGCACGTTTCTGTAGAGCTTTCTAAAAATAATTGAAATTGTAATAAACCTAGGCGTCTTCTCAATGCTTGAGATCAGAAGTTGGAGAATTTTCAAATGTGTACTTTACTGAACATTCAAATCGATGTGTGCAAGGTAACCTTTAAAATCAATATAAAACACACACTTGGATAACTTTGGAGTAGGGGATAAATGTGGTCTGGAAAAGCAGAATGTTTAGGTTAGCAAATCAGCTGAATGGCCACTGAGTGGTATTGGTATTAAAGGACATCTTCACTGCAGCAACAAAATGACCTTTCAAGTATGTAGGTTTCCACAAAATAATCCATCCAGGCCCTTTTAAAACTCTGGTTGCCATTCTGAATATCTGCTTGGAAAATTTCTCTATACTCCCTGCAGCATTTTCTAGGTTTCTTTATTATGGATAACATATCTGGACCTATCGCTAACCCGATTCTCAGAAGTGGCTGACGATCATTTCTGGAAAGCAGAAATGGACACCTTCACCCTCCATCAATCCTCCATTCACTTTGAAAGCCATCCTCACACACATTTTTGTCTGCTTCAGTTCAAAAGTTTCCTCTCTACGTTGGGTTAAATGCTCCTACAGCATCTGTTGGGCTGCTATGCTTTCATTTTACTGCAACCTAACTTCAGGAATTTACTGGCTACTCTATAGAGCAGGGGTGTCAAACTCAAGGCCTGTGGGGTGCTTAAATCTGGCCCATGGGGCCAGTCTGGAAATACCCAAGGACCAGCCCACAGTGCCTCTGGTAGCCAAAAAAACCCATACCCCATTTTGCCTGGCAAAGTGCTGCAGAAGGCCATCCGTCCTGTCTCCCACTCCCACCGCCTGCCCATGCAGTACTACAATGCTGATCCAGCTCTCGAAGAAATCCAGTGTGACACCCCTGCTTTAGCAGAAGGACCCCCAATTGAATTATATTAGTTCTGGTATCTTGCAGCCCTCTCTTTTATCCTGACCACTTCAGTAATATAACGTGACCCGACAAATGCGCGCCCGAAAAATGTGCACCAACAAAACCGCGGTGACAACACTGCGACGTCAAAAGCGCGCCCACAACAGCGCGCCGACAAAACCACGCCCACAAAAGCGCAATTAGGGTTTTTACGTTAGGGTTAGGGTTATAACATTGTTTTCGCGTCCCAATATGTTGTTTGTGGATGGCGCGCTTTTGTCAACGCGCTGTTGTGGGTGCGCTTTTGACATCGCGGTGTTGTCCCGTGGTTTTGTGGGCACGCATTTGTCGGTGAACCGTAATATAATATATATTCAATGGGCTTAATCACAATTTAGTTAGTATTTGTGACCCCAACCTAGATGGAGATGGGGCAAATCTATAAATAAATAAATAAATGAATGAATGAATGAATGAATGAATGAATGAATGAATGAATGAATGAATGAATGAATGAATGAATAAATGAATAAATGAATGAATAAATAAATAAATAAATAAATAAATAAATAAATAAATAAATAAATAAATAAATAAAATAAAATAAAATAAAATAAAATAAAATAAAATAAATCAAAGGTTTCAACCTGGCCTTTTTTTTTTTTTTCCTGGGAAGTATGAAGGCCTGGAAAAAAAAGAAAGACAGAAAAACATGAATAAGGGGACGCTGAAATTTAGTCATTCTACATCAGCGTTCCCCAATCTTTCCAGTTTTGCAGATCGTGTGGGGGAGACGGGGTGGTTCTGTGTGAGCAGTGAGCAAACGCATGTGTGCACAGCTTCATTTTCACAAGCAGCGAGCACGTACACCTTCTGCATTAGCAAATGTAGCTTCGAGTGCTCGCCCAGTGCTCACATAAGTCTTCAAACTGTTTCTGTGGGCTGGGCTGGTTCCAAATGGGTCAGAGCCCGATAGTCAGCTACAGCCCGAGGTTGTGGAACTCTGCCCTACATTATTTCCTGTACCGCTGAAATGTATTTCTATACTTGGTTTCACAATTCCATCAACCTTCTTCTCCTTTTGCTTGCTCCGGAGACAAAACACGTAACTAATCCTATGGTCTCAAAGGATGGGATCATAAGGACCAGTCTGTGTTGATGTTGATGTTGATGATAAGATTTTAATAAGATAGATTTTAAAGCAGGAGTTTTTGTTGGAATAAATACAAACAGTTCAATTCAAGGAGTAAATTTTAAGAGTTTTAAGTTAGCTTTCATTGCAGATACAAGAGGCCACCTTCTGGCCCCTTCTAGTTATCACCAAAATGAAGTTTTGGTTTTGGTTTTTAATCATGACCTATTATAATATATAACTACCAACCCACATCATTTTATACATGACAGTATGTCAGAATATTAAGCTGGTCATGGAAACCTCACTAATGCGATTTGAAAACCACAGTTTCTGGCTTGGTGGATAAACAAATTCAGCCAGTCAACAATATTAAGCAAATTATGGCACAGCATGATGGACAAGCCCTTTCTTTGTTTCAAATAGTTCTTTTAAGATACAAGATCCGATTGTTTTCCATGTTAAAGAATGACTATAGATTACTGATTGTTTGAGGTGGGGTGGGGGGAATGGAAAGAAAACTATCAAATTAGATTTTTCCTTAGTCTGGAAACTTCCCCTCCCAAGTCATGTTTCTGTTTCATTTTGAGTTAGCATATTGTGCAAATTTGGTCATCGCAATATGTGAACACATTCCTATTATAAATAGTACTAATAAGCAGGGGGGAAAATTAACATGGGATGCTGATAAATCAGGCCAAAAATCTATGATGTCTAGTCTTTTCTCAGTGCCTTTTTTAAAAAAAATCTCCTAGTTCAGTGATGGCTAACCTTTTTGTAAAGGCGTGCCAAAATTGCGCCCACACCCACAATGGAATGCGCCCCACCCACCCACTTGCGCATGGGCATGTGACACCCCCCCCCCCGTGTAACGGGGGGGGCTTTCACCCTCTCCAGGCTCCAGAGGCTTTCCTGGAGCCTTTGGAGGGCGGAAAACTAGCCCAACGGCCCAACTGGAAGTTGGGAAATGATCTGTTTCCGCCTTCCAGAGGGTCTCCAGGGAGCCGGGGGACGCCGTTTTTGCCCTCCTCGAGCTTCAGGAAAGCCTCTTGAGCCAGGGGAGGGTGAAAAACAAGCCCAACGGGTTCCAGTTGGGGCGTTGGGACTGTTTTTCACCTTTTCCAGGCTCCGGAGGCTTTCCTGAAGCCTGGGGAGGGCGAAAAAGGCCTTCCCCGTCCCTCTGGAAGGCTGAAAATCAGCTGGCTGGCGTGCGCACTGGGGCTGAGGCAGTGGTGGGTTTCAAAATTTTCAAGAACCTCTTCTGTAGGTGTGGCCTGCTTTGTGGGAGTGGCTTGCCGGCCATGTGACCGGGTAGGCGTGGCCAACTTGTAAAATGTGGTGAAACTCACTTAACAACGCTCTTGCTTAGCAACCAAAATGTTGGCTCAGAAACTCTGGCATTTGAAGCAGGCAAGTCTTAAAGCTGTCAAGTTATAAGACCCTTGCACCCCTAACCCTTTAGAAAAAAAAATCCCAGGGGTGTTCAAACTTGACAGCTTTAAGACTTGTGGACTTCAACTCCCAGAATTCCTCCTCTCGCTCTTCATCTTGATGATGTGCGGACGGGCAGAGGGAGGGAGCTGGAACCGGTTCTAAACGGCACTGTAGATTCGTGGAACCTCTTCTATAGAAGAGGTTAGAACTGGCAGAAACCCACTCCTGCCGGGGGGGGAGTTTTCACCCTCTCCAGGCTCCAGAGGCTTTCCTGAAACCTTTGGAGGGCGGAAAACTAGCCCAACGGGCCAAATGGAAGTTCGGAAACGATTTGTTTCCACCTTCCGGAGAGCCTCCAGGGGGCTGGGGGAGGCCACTTTCGCCCTCCCCAAGCTTCAGGATAGCCTCTGGAGCCAGGGGAGGGTGAAAAACAGGCCCAACGGGTTCCAGTTGGGGCGTTGGGCCTGTTTTTCACCTTTTCCAGGCTCCGGAGGCTTTCCTGAAGCCTCAGGAGGGCGAAAACGGCCTTCCCCACCCCTCTGAAAGGCTGAAAATCAGCTGGCTTGCGTGCGCACTGGGGCTGAGGGTTGGCGTGCTGGCAAATATGGCTCCACATGCTACCTGTGGCATGTATGTCATAGGTTCACCATCACGGCCCTAGATACTCTTTTGTTGCTATGTTTCTGTAAAGTGTTAGTCTTCTAAAATCTGGCTTTGATAAAGGATGGATTAAATGTCATCCTTAATAGGTATATTTTTTGAGTCGTCCAATTGTCTTCTGAAGCCACCTAAGCAAATGGCCATTTATGTTATTAAATATAATAATGCTACACTGTTATAGTCATTGTTCATCATTATTAGGGTTCTGGGCAGAGGTGTATCCATTATGTAAAGGGTAGATGATCGAGACTGCTGGAAATTGAAGACTGTCAACCACAAGAGCTGTTGAGCTGACTACACAATAATTCATAGTTACTGTAGTACTAAATCTTGTTCTCTCAGTGCAGCCTCCTACCAAAGTTTGGCAACCATTAGTGCTATTTCAGCCACTGAGGTTTATTTCCCCCCCCCCTCAACCTGGGAAAATATACTGCAATGGTTTTCCCTTACCTTCCAGATTGCTGTTGCATTGTTGTACTAATGTATTCCATTCCCAAGATGATATAAGCGGCTAAATAGTTGTTCCAGGCTATTTCTACTACCAGTATTTGTATTTCCAACATGGGGAGATTGCAATCTGTTAAAACAGTTTGCATGAGTAAAGTTAAATAAGTAAATTAATGATCAAAAGCAGAATAATAAATAAAATTTCTGAGATTGGCAGATAGTTTTGAGTTACGGCTAGATCCAGAGGTTTAGTCATCTCCTAAGACTCACTTGGGGCTTTGTTCTCAGGTTTGCCCAGGTAAAGTTGGAGCCAGTTTGGAAATTTTATCAGGTTTAGTGTGTGCTAAGCATCATCTTCAGGTTCGGCTTCCCCTGCTTTACCTGAGTAAGACCAAACCTTATATTGCAAGCTGGAGGCGTTCTGACTGTGCTCCTGTTGTGGATGGACAATCATTAAAATGAAAGCATTCTCAAAACTGACTCTGGATTTGCTTCCTGCTTTGCTTGAGATATTTCACTTTGTTAAAGGAAGAGCACTGTAAAAACTTAACTCTGGGGCTTGCATACATTTTATGATCCTTTTCTGTAGCATCTGGCAACTTTCTAGGGCAGGGGTGTCAAACTCAACGCCCGGGCGGCAGATCCAGCCCACGGACTACTTAGATCTGGCCTGCGGTGCCACTCTGGAAACAGGGTTTTCAGTGGAAGAGGGTTGCAGGAGGCCGTGGCAGCCGAAAATGGAGCTTGGGAGCCTGTTTTCGCTGGAAGAGTGCTCAGGCCACCACAGGCGCTGACATGAGTGACATCGAACTGGCCACACCCACCCAATCCCAGGTCAAACACAACCCTGATGCAGCCTTCAATGAAATCGAGTTTGACACTCCTGCTCTAGGGAGATGTGATCCTCACTAAAATCCCATGCTTTAAATCAGTGGTCACCAACTGGTGGTCTATGAACCAATGGTGATCCATGAGAAAATTTTGGTGGTTTGCAGAAAATTTATTTGCATTTTTTATATTGCACTAAATACAATTTATCTTTTTAAAAAATTCATTTTAGTAGTCCGTGGGATTTAAAATTATGAATTTAGTGGTCCCTGAGGTCCGAAAGGTTGGTGACCCCTGCTTAAAATAAACATACAACGGTTAAGATATGGCATTATACGTTGAAAAACACTGGAGGAACAAAAGAATAGAGACGTTTGCATAAACACAGGCAAATCCTTCAGTTTTCAAAAGGTCCAGGAGATCAAAATCAAGCAAACCCCAAGCTGTATTCTGAGTCTTAATTTTTCACTTGTTTTCTCTGATTTTCCGAAGAATTAGCATATTCTATAGCTATTAAACTATTTTAATAAAGGATACAGTGGCTAAGACGCTGAGCTTGTCGATCAGAAAGGTCGGCAGTTCGGCAGTTCAAATTCCTAGCGCTGCATAATGAAGTGAGCTCCCATTACTTGTCCCACCTTCTGCCAAACTAGCAGTTCAAAAGCATGTAAAATGCAAGTAGAAAAATAGGAACCACTTTTGGTGGGAAGGTAACAGCGTTTGGTGTGTTTAATCATGCTGGCCACGTCTTTGGACAGTACTGGCTCTTCAGCTTTGAAATTGAGATGAGCACCGCCCCCTAGAGTCCGGAACGAATAGCAGATATGTACAAGGGGAAGCTTTACCTTTATAGCTATTTAATATAGCAGAGGGGACGAATCAACACACATTTACAAAGCTGATGCTTCTCTTTTTTAGCATGTTTTTTTTTTCTGGACAGAGTTTAGCCTCTTTCGCCTGTGCGTGTGTGTGTGTCTGCACGCAAAACATTATAATGTAAGCTTAAACCAATTATAGGATTGAAACGCTTTTGGCAATTTCTACATTTTTGTGGCCTATTATTAATTCAACCGCAAGCGGTCCAAGAAGAAAATCCTAGCTAGCGCAGGTGACCCCCTTTCCCTTCAAAGAAGAGCCGCGCTTTGAAAGAGGCAAAGCTATCATTACAAACCCTCTTCGGTGGTTGAATCTCAGTTTCTGTTTTCGCTCTCCCTCCCTTCATCCACGCCTCCTTTTCCTTCCTGGGTTCCTCCGTGCGGAGCGACCAATAGGGCCAAGCCGAGTCGTTCGGAAGGCCGCTGATTGGCCTCGCCGCAATTCCAAAGGAGGGGCCTTAGCAAGAGGCTTTAAGCTCCACGCTGGGTTCTCTTCAACGCCCTTTCTGAGCTTTCCACTAAGAAATTGCCCGCTTTCGCGAGGGGTTTGGTCCGCCTGCGTGGCACAACGCACGGTAAGTAGCGGATCCACCACGCGCCAATGCCCGGGCTAAGGCTAAAAAAAAAAAAAAAAAAAAGCCCGGGTGGGCACCGGCTTCTAGATGTCGGCGTCCCGTGCCCACCTTGCTTGGCCCCCTTCATTGGCAAAGTTTGCCGGGCATCCCGGCTGCTTCCTCGCTCGCTCCCAGTTTCCCATCAGGGGAGGCAGCGAGGAGGAGCCGCAGGGGATTTGCCTCTCTTCGCGTCCGTCCCCCCCCTCCTTCCCACGCCCGGGCCTTTCTTGCAGCAGCCGTTTTTGCAGCCGCCGGGCAGGATCGGCCATGGCTGTAGCGCTCACCTTCTCTAGAGCCTGTAGGGCTTTCCTTAGCCGTGACTTCTTCTGCCCCCGGCGCTGGAAGGCTGCCCCGAACCGCAGGGTGAGTAGGAGGAAGCTGTATTGGTGGAGCTTGGCCCTATAGCTGCAGCCGCTGCTGAGCCGTTTCAGCCTTTCCCGAGAGCTGCAAGTCAGGAAGGACGGACCGAGCCGGCCTTTAGTCCCTTCATTGTAAAGGGCCTCTTTTATTTTACCCTGCTATCAACCGCAGCGCTGCCCCGCCGCCGCCTTTAAGATCCCTAAGGCCATGTAATCCTGGCTTAAAAATCGGATATTTTAGCCCAGAGATCTTCAAACTTGGCAACTTTAAGACTTGTGGACTTCAATTCCCAGAATTCTTCAGCCAGCTGGAGAATTCTGGGAGTTGAAGTCCACAAGTCTTAAAGTTACCAAGTTTGGGAACCCCTCTAGTCAAACACCACAAAGGGAAAGGGTGTTCCCACAATATATATCTGACAGACAAGGCACCTATCAGGGCTTTTCTTCCCTGAGGGGTGATCAGTCCGTTTGTTTATTCATTATATTGGTCAACTAATGTGCAGGAACTGCTTTGAAGGAGAATGCATTGACAAGCTAGGCCGGGGTCCTTAAAAGCAAGCCTGTGAAACTGCGGCTAAGGAACAGAGGCAGTGTGGTATAGTGGTTAAGGTGCTGGACTGGAAGCCACCACTATACCTGGAAACTGGGCTGAGTGACTTTCAGCCAATTACTTTCTCTGACATTGGGAAGTGGGATATTTCTACCAAATCACATTAGACCGGCATGGTCTAATTATAGTTTGTGATCTTCAGTGACAAGTCTTTCATCTTGCTTTGGATTATTTCAGGTTGATGGGGGGAAATTGCATGTTTGTGTAGGTCCACTACAATACAGAGAGTCCTTCCTTAGCAAAGACTTGTTCAGTTTACCATTCAAAGTTATTACAGAAAAGACACCACAAGAATTCAGGATTTAGCCATTTCAAGATCATTTAACCCATTGTCATTCTCTGACTCAGCTCATTCTCTGAGTTCTGTTTCTCTGAACTTCTTGGAAATAGGAATATTCTTACAAATATTCTGTTTTCTCTGTTTACTTTCATTTTCTTCCCATATAGTTCCCCCTCTCCCCAGCTTAATGCCAAATGCTCCCACAAATACATATAATATATTATTATAGAACTCAACAGGTACATTCTTCCTTTTCATATACATATATTAGATTTGTACTGAGGGAGTTCTTGAAGCAAAAGTCCTTAGATATTTTTGCAAAAATTTGTTCAGTATCTGATTTACAACTTTATGATAAATGCTTATTTACATGTCTTATTATAATTACACTGGTGCCAAATGGCGGTGAATGTATTTTATACATTTAATAAACAAGTATTAATATTTTAATTACTTAAGTATTTTTATGCAGAAGCTAGGCCTCTTACTATTTCACAGCCTCACAAGGTTGTTTCAATGAGAAAGAGGGACTGCCTGGAGGAAAAGAATAATAATTTACATTTGCAGAAAATCTGTGAAAAAGAAGTCTAGGTCATCACACAGTTCGAATCCTGATGTGGTTATGCATGAACTCTTCAGTTGCCAGAGAGAAATAGAACTGGGCTCTGAGTAGGATCTGTGAAGACAATAAACAGGATAGCTTTCCTGCAGATTCTGTTTCCTACCTCCTGAATGGTGTTACCATTCAGCTCTGTAAGCTTTTAAAATCAACAGCTCATGACTTTCTTTGTATTGCTTTTTCCTGTCATGAGACTAGTGGCATTATTCACAGAAAGATTCCCCTTTAGTGAATCCTCATGATTTTGTTAAAATCTGCTGAGCTGCAAGTTAGAGCTTAGGCAGAATATAGAACAATTAAAAAGGAAGGATCCCAAGTGAGACAACCTGTTGCAAGATTTAAAAATTATTTTTCTCTTTCTCTTATTTTTTTTAAAACCCAACCCACCCTCTAGATTTCTCAATCACATTATTTTGATCAGAAAATGGCGTCTGCTCTGGAATCTCTTTTTGAATATGTGGACAAACATCAAGACCTTTATGTGGAGGTAGGTAGCTCTTTCCAGAACATAAAATCCATAAACTCTTCCTTTGAGACTACAAGATTTTAAAGAGTTTACACAACTGCATTGTTCTTTCCTTGAATAGTGGGTGTGGAACAATCATGGGAAAGCAATTCCCAGCTAATCTTAGTTGGTAACATAGAAGAAGAGTTGACTCTGCTTATTCCAAGAGTTGTAGGCTGGGAATAAAGTTTCCTTTGGAGAGTCACTCAGTTCTCTCATTGCAGCATTATAGTATAATAAATGTGAATCTCAAGGTTGATGGAGATGGAATAGTCCATTCTCAAAGTTAATGAGGCCAAGAACAAATTAAAGCACTCTGCAAGATTACTAAACTGAGGAGTTCTTGGTGCTCTCTGGGTTTGGTTGTTGCAGACATTTCATTACCCAAACTAGGTATAACATCACATTGATGTTACCCATTTTGGGTGATAAAACATCTCCAAGAAAACAAGCTCAGAGAGCACCAAAGAACTCTCATTTCAATACTGAAATGCAAAAGTTGTCTTTTATGGATTACAAATATTTCTGGGTTCACCTTTACAATAGCTTGGTTTCATGGCAGCACCAATACATCATGGTATGAAGCAAAGAATTGAGAAGAGGAATAGTGGAGTTACAACTATTATTTTGGGCCATGAAGCAACTTTTATTGCACTAGGTAGAAACAGCCCTTCTCTTACTTGGTCCCCGAGATCCAAAATCGTTTGCTAGCTTAGCTAAGGGGCTATATTGAAATATGCCATTCTTGGGCTCAAGATTGTTGAGTGTAGAGTGTAGAAACCATTACAATTCTGCTGCACTATTTATTTTTATTCATTTATTACAATTATAATTGCCACCCATCTTGTTTCAAAGCTGTAGTTTCTGTTGGCTTACAGTGTTAAAAGCATTAAGACACTAAGATAAACTAAATAAAAAATATGGTTAAAAGATGGGGAGTGAGTGAGCAGGATGCATGTGGGTGGGGAGGTGGGATTGCCTCTTAAGTCATCAACAATCTCCAGTGTGATGCTCCCCACACTGGATCCCTTAAACCACCTGAAAGAGCCAGGTCTTCAGGTCTGATCTCATCTCAGGGATAAGAAGTTCCAGAAGCCACAACCAGAATTCTCTGACTGACAGGGTCCTCAACATGCTTACCTGTATTATATTTAACGATCAGTAGAAATCCTTGCTGATTGTGGTCTGTGAACAGTTAAAAAGAATTCTGGCTTCTCTGTTAATTCCAGAATACTTGCAATTTTTCTTTATGGATCTGTCTCCCCTAAAGAAAATCATCTCATTTCATTTTTTTTCCCCTTTCACTCTTCTTACCCATCATGTTTGCTATTTTCTAAACTGTTCGTGAGTAGCGTCTAGCTCAGTGGGTTGCAATACAGAGTGTGTCAGCATGGCCGGAAAAGCGAGAAGAAATCAGACGGATGATGGAGGTTGCTGCAAAGGATATTCAACGGCTTGGGGGCACAACTGAACTGATAGATGTCGGGAAGCAGACGGTAAGAAGAGGGGTCGTTATCAAGGAACTATTGGGAGAGCAGAAAGAGCTATAATCATAAGTAAAAAATAAAAAGGTTCCATCCAATTGAGCCCAACGTGGCATGTAGTATAGCCTTTATTGTCGTTGTACATCATGTATACAGTGAAATTGGTTTAATATAGCTCAGTATGAAAATGTTTTTTGCCTTTTTGTTTTTCCAGTCTAATCTATATCCCTAGGATTTCCTGATGGTCTCTCAACCAAGAACTACACAGGGCCAAAACTGCTTTTCATTCTTTGCTTATTTGTTTTGGAAGTCTGCTGAAATTGTCTAGAGTTGTGCCATTTTTAGATAATCATATTCAGATGGCAATTAGCTTTCTTTCTGTTCTTTGTGTCTTTAGATGAGAGAGTGGGTTGTTGTTTTTAGTGTATGGCACGTGTTAGCCAGGGATCCCCAAGGTGGCTGGTGAAAAGAATTTTTTGGGGTGGTGTTATCTTCACCCGCGGAACATCTGAATGCCGGCAGGCAATTGGGGCAGCTCCTTTCTTGCCCCTATGTGATTTATTCGATCACAGAAATCAAGCCATCAACCTCAGTGGTGCGCAGGCCCAGCGTCTTGCCACATAAGCCACCGCGGCCCCCTTAGATGAGAGGTGCTCAGCAGGGATATGAGGAGGCCTTTGTATTTGGCAGTGGAAGGAGGGTTTGCATTTGTGAAAGTGTGGAGAGAAGTCTGCATGCTGAAGTTTGCAGTGCAAGAGGGGAAAGTTTCTTCACTGCTAAAGAGAGGCCCCCTCTAGCTTGGAACCCAGAATATACTGCTGTTTGTGGGGGCAACAATACTGCCCTTCCTGGTCCTGTGAGTGACAGGCTATGATCTGTCAATCTTTGTGCTGCCCTCCTGTCCCCACTTGAGCCTGAGCTAATTAAGCAGTTTCTCTCAGTAGGCAGGCAGGCAGGTGTGCACTTGTAGGCAGTTTCTCTTTGAAAGGAAGTATCTGATCTTCAGAGTCCCAGGTTCAACCTGTTCTCCTGGCTTAATTCTATATTTCCCCTCTGAGGACAAGCCCAATCCTTGTTTCTGCCAGGGTTTGAGTCAGCATATTGGCGGTGGAGCACTCTCGTGCTCTCTCCTAAGGCTTTTATGGCGCAATTGCCTGGCCCTTGCTCCTGACCAGAGCCTCTAGATTAGACTTCCCTACCCTGGATGTCCTTCAGATAGCTGGGAATTCTGGGAAGTGAAGTATACATATGTGGAAGACACCAGCTTGGGGAAGGATATTAATGGACTTATATAAGCCTTTTTTGACCATACAAACAAATGTTGAGAAAGAGAGATGAAGGAATTGATAGTTACACTGTCCCCTCTCCCCCTCCCTCCCTTTCTTTTTTTTCTTTCTGGCATACTATTACTAACATGAATTATTGTGTTTATGAGACAAAAATTAATTTTTAATCTTTCTAATCTTTTTTTCTCTTCAAGTTGTAGTTTTCATAGAAATGAGACTTCCATGTATTTCCTAGTGACACTACCTTCAGAAATAATACCTGAATTCATTGATAACCAGGCTAAGCCAATACTCATGGATCCAAGACAATGATACTGTTAGCATGTTGTGCACTTCTTTCTTGCCTTAAACAAAGGGTTACTGTATTTTTTAGAGTATAAGAGGCACCTTTTTCCCTCAAAAAAGAGGCTGAAAATCTGGGTGCATCTTATGCACTGAATACAGCATTTTTTGCCCCCCGAAACCCCATCCCTTTCACCAAAATGGCTGTGCATAGCTTTTAGAAGGCTTTCAGAGTTCTCCTGGGGGCTGGGGAGTGCAGACGTGAGCAAAAAACAGCCTGTTTTTTGCTCAATTTCCCCCCTCCCCTAGACCTCAGGAGCACTCTATAAGCCTCCTAAAGGCTATCCATCCCCTTTTTTGACAAAAAACAGGCCCATTTTTGTGAAAAATGGACCATTTTTGGGAGGTTTGTAAAGCGCAAAACCTTTTCAAAAAAAATTTGCCTCTTCAAAACCTTGGTGAGTCTTATACTCCGGTGCATCTTATACTCTGAAAAATATGGTATACTATACTTTAAAACAAAGTGTTGTCAATGGTCTCTCGACATCAATGGAGTGAAAAGACCAGACTTTTAATATTTTGTGTGGATTTGAAGGAATGAAATCTGTGTCTCAAACATTATTCGGCTTAAAAAAAACCTGTTTTCTCCTTAACCCATGTTTCAGGTGAGAAAAATAAGAGTTTGTAGACATTTTAAAGAACATGTGCCAAGATTAAAGCTCCTCCTTTTGCCGCTCTTGCAAACGTGAAAGACAGCATCCTGGGGTCATGTAAAAAAAAAAAAGGGAAGATGCATGTATGCTAAAACTTACATCCCTGTGCTAAAATTTTTGCATTTTACCCTTTTATAGTAAATATTATACAGTACAAAATAGTTCTACATATAGCAATTTCTCAATAGCTCTACACTGACACCTAGTGTTTCTAAATTACAGTTGCCTGATGGTAGTAAGATTCCTCTACCTCCAATAATTCTGGGCAAACTTGGCTCAGATCCTTGCAAAAAAACTGTTTGTGTCTATGGCCATTTGGATGTGCAACCTGCAGCTTTAGAGGATGGCTGGGACAGCGAACCCTTTGTCTTGATAGAAAGAGAAGGTAAGACTTGTCTATAACTGACCTGTGCTTCTATATGTCAAATCTTGAGAGTAAATGTCAAGTTGCTCTCATGTTGTTGCTTTCAAGTTGGGTTTTTGAATTGAGTTCTCTGTTTACTCTTTGCACATAACCTGCAAGCGTGCCCAAATTAGTTGTGACAGAAGATACACACATAAACCAGAGACCAAGTTGTCTTAATTGTGTTTGTTCAAATAATTTATTTCTTTATTTAGAGCAATGATTCCCGTCTCTCTGAAAAATTGGACACAATGTGCACAGTAGCTGCTTAACTTTAACAAAATATGGGTGATGTACTTAAGATTATGCAAATGCTGCTGAAGTACAGTGTCCAAACTCTTATATCATTTCCTGTGCACTGGGACATCTGGAAGGCCATTCCAAGCCCTAATTTTAAAGGTTAATTACCAAGCCCTAATCTTAGAGGTGGTATCTCTTTAGCACGCTGTGAATTATTTCCAAGCAAGCTTAGATAAGTTTCCTTTGTGATCTGGCTTATGTAAGATTGTAATAAATGTTGAGTATAGGCAACCAAAAGGATTTCAGAGCAGTTCTATAAACTGGGTTAATTCTTCTACATGTGTTCAACTAGGGACAAAAAAAAAAGGAAAATTCACACAGCAGAAAATGCAAAGTATTTATAGTTCAATAAGCTGCATCTTTTCATTAGAGTTGTAAGGGTTTTTTTGTATGATGCTCATGGATTTCCAGTCTTTATATTCATATCTAGAACTTGGAAAGCATGTAAGGGGCTCTGTGGCTCCATAGTGGTGAATGAGAGTTTTCTCATTCATAAAACAGCTGTAGTCATGGGTATGAATAGTTGTCAAACAAAACTGCTAGGTGGACAAGGGAGGTCACACTGGTGTCTAGCCCGCATATTAGGTTTCCTGCTGATAATGTGCTACAATTGGGAAAGTCTACCATATGTCACCACTTAGCAGCCAATTCAACCCTTTCTGGTGGAAACTTGCTGATTAAGAATAACGGAAGTTGACAGGAAGTGAAAACTACCAGCAATGTTTTATTTTCTTTCTCCATTCTCTTGAGATGTGGATGAAAAAATTATTGCATCCAGTAGGATTAATTTAAAAAAAAAAAAATAAACATTGCAGTTGGTAATGGAAAAGTTAGGCGTAATCAAGGTTTTGAAAGAAACATGTTTTTCCTTTCTGCTATTCATTTTCCCTGAAATGATTTGCCAGCTTGTCGCCCCTTTGAGGAAGGCCAAGTCAGCAGTCTGACTCTGCAAGGACTGCTGACGTTCTACTTGATTGTTGCAGAGAAGAAAAACCAGAATCTTGAAAGCTAGACAGAGATTGGGTGTCCCTGCTCTTATACTAAAGAGAAAATATTTTTTTAAAATAAAATAAAATAAAATAATAAAAATAAAATGAAGCTGATTATAGGGGCCCAAACTCTCTACCCTGTTTCCCCCAAAATAAGCCCTCACTGAAAATATTCCAACACAACAGCAGCCATGAGGTGACCATGTTCATTGCCTCCTGCACCTGAAAAATAATAAGACCTCCCCGAAAATAAGGCCAAGTGCTTATTTCGGGGGTCAAAAGAAAATAAGATCCTGTCTTATTTTCGGGGAAACATGGTAACATAGTGGTGATTTATCATATTGGGTCAAAAAAGAAAAAATAGGGATGGAATGGAGCATTCTGAGGAAGGTCATATTAAGCTGGCTGGCATCTTGATCATGTTGTAGGGGTAACACTTCCATTTTCTACCCCATGCCCTTAACTGTTTTTTCCCCCAGCATGGCACTTTCAGCAATGGAGAAATATTGTATGTACCTTGGGCTTTTTTCCTTCTTATCCAAGCTTATCAATTAACAAATAGAGCAATTTCATTTAGCTCTATTTGTTCTAGTAATAGATAAGTTTAAGATTTCAGGTCAAATGCTGATGACTAAGCAAATGTTTATCTTTGCAAGCAAGCATTATGCTAAATAGAAACCTTGCCAACGAATGCACTTTTTTTTCCTTGAGCAGTCAAATGTTACTTGTTCACTTGTCATTAAATTCAGATAAGACTTTAAAAACTTACGAAAGTGGATTGTAGAAGCCTTTGTCTAAAAATCCTCTCCTCGCAATTCAGTTTAGATGCAGGCTTGCTCAGTGATCTTTCTCTGCTGTGATATATTGCCTGTCTTTTCAACTGTTCAAAGGACTTAGCTCAGGGTTAAGAATCCTTTCTTCAATAATTGATTTTTTGTTGTTGTTGCAAATAGTCATGGGGAGGCATTGAAGTGGACTTTAAGCTGAACAAAGTTTTGTGCACCAACAGGTTTTTTTTGATCTCCAAGATGCTGAATGTGTAGATAGCAGAGGCATCTTGCTTTAAAAGGAGATGCAGGAGTGTGTAGGTTTGTAGCCATCTCTTTCAATTTACCCCCTTAAAAATTAGTGCCTGTAAAAAATGAAAACCCTGGTTTCTTTCTGTATATGATCCAATCTTTGCATTAGCCCCTTCTGCTGCAGCCTTCCCTTCCCTAAAACTTAAGGGCAATTCTCAGCCATTAAAAGATCATGTCTTTGGCTTAAAAATAGGATATTGGGGGCAAGGTGTTCTGTTTGCAACCAATATCTCACTGAGAACATTAATATGCGCCTGTAACCATTTGATATCAGAGGACGAGAGGTCTAATATCTAACGCTAAGACAAAGCTATGAGATGGGCAGACAGTGCCAGAATGACCTGATCTGTGCAGGCTGTAGCTTTCCATGGTAGTAGAGATAATACCATTTAATTGCAGCTTGCTTTAATCCGTTGCCTCTTTAGGGAAATTGTATGGCCGAGGATCGACAGATGACAAAGGTCCAGTGCTGGCTTGGCTGAATGCTCTGGAGGCTTACCAGAAAACCAAACAGGTAAAAGCTGGGAGTCCTGTGAACTCTACATTTGTACTAAATCACAGAAGCCATCAAGAAAGATAACAATGTAAAATGGCTGAAATGGTTTTGTAACCAAATTATAGGGAGGTCTGCATGGCTGGACAACTTCTCAGTGGAAAGCTTTCGGTATTGTGGCAAATTAATTTGTTTACTGAAATGCTCTCTCCTTTGGAAGCCTGGAGCATGACAAATGTCCAACTTGGATCTTGTTTGCTCCAATCCTAGTAAAGGAAAGGAGCTGTTTTCAGTGATTCCTAGCATTTTTCAAACCCCAAACAAATGAAAGGGGCCGTTCAAAAGGGGTTCCATCTTTTGGATAACAGAGCAAAAGATGAAAAAGGAGTCAACTGAAGAAGAAGGAAAATCTATTGCCAAGGTTTTTAGTTAAGATATGACAAGCTAGTACAAGTAAGTTACCTTTAGTTAGGGTGTCTATGGAGATTCTCAGTCATCCAGGTCATGGTTGTCCCAAAGGTGTTTTTTCAAGAGGCAACTGGATTTTCTGGTTTTTCTGAGCTTGTTAAGAAGCTTCTTGGATGAGAAATGAAACGTCTTCAAAGAAAAACCAGAAAGTCCAGTTGCCTTTTGAAAAAGCAGCTTTGGGACGTTAGTTAAGATATGACAAATTATAAGGAGCCACCCGTAAGAGCCTTCCTTGAATCTACTCTGCCTGAATTTGCAACCTCTGTCATCCGTGACCCGACAAATGCGCGCCGACAAAACCATGCCAACAAAACCGTGCCCACAAAAGCACAACATCAACAAACAACATAGTGGGACGCGAAAACAATGTTATAACTCTAACATTTTGTCGGGCGCGCATTTGTCGGTGAACCCTGTCATCAACCTACAGTGCAATTGAAGGGCTGTAGTTAGTGAGTCCAGGAATGTTGAAAACTATTGTCTTGTCCCAAGTCAGTGTGCTGGTTATTTTGCCTTCCAGTTGCAGTCAGATGAACAACTGTTCTGGCTTCTGCAGAAACATTTCCAACCACTAGACTTTTCCTTTTTCTCCACAGTCCTAAAGAAAGAAAGCAGGCAGGCACTATATGCTGGAGCGTTGGAAAAGTAGTGCTGGATAAAATTGTTCTTTCCTCCATCATTGATGAAATCACTGTTAATCTGAGGGAAACTTGCTTTTGAAAGAGAAATATGCAAAGGCTGATTGTGTTTCAGATCACAGTATAGGAAAAAAAAACAATAACAATTTCCCACTTAACGTTTCCTGGAAGTTATTTTGCATTGCAATTCTCTCCCGCACACACACACACACCTGCTGTTTAGAAAACACTTCATTCAAAGTGCCTGTAGCATGACTGGAAAGTTTTATTTGGCCCTGCAGCAGAAGTCTCCAACATGGCGTCTTCCCAAGAATTTTGGAAGTATTTGATTGGCTCTAACTCTGAACATCGTAACAATCCCTACTTCTTTTTCAGTGTTGTGGCTTTGTTTTCTAGGAAATCCCAGTCAATGTCAAGTTTTGCTTAGAAGGTATGGAGGAATCTGGTTCGGAAGGCCTTGATGACTTGATTTTTGCACAAAAAGATACTTTCTTCAAAGACGTGGACTACGTGTGTATCTCTGACAACTACTGGCTGGGCAAGAAGAAGCCCTGCATCACCTATGGCCTCAGGGGCATCTGTTATTACTTCATTGAGGTAAGGACTAAGAATAATAACAGCTGATTAAGATGACAACCATAATTAGGTTGTCCTTTGTGTGCTAAGCTGAAAGACATCCCATTAGTGTGCATATAGGACTGTAGCCTCACTCAAACATTGAGTGTTCAAAGTTTCAACAGCTATTTTGGCACAGTGATTGTCTCTTTGAAAAGGAGGATGCAGAAGGCAACCGAATGAAACCTCGTATCTTGTCATGGCTTCACAATGTTATTTGTACTGTGTCATTGGTGTATATCTATATTGCTTCCCATATGTCTTCCAAACTTAAAACTTTATGCAAAGTTCCTGGAAAGTTCTCATATCAGAGATGGGAAGCATTTTTGTTGTGTTATGGGCCATTTCTCTTCAAAAGTAATCTGTTGCAGATGTCCACTCTGATGAGCAGGACCGGAGTCAAAAATGAATAGGCCTTCTCCCCTCTTCTCTTACTCCTTACTCATTGGGCTGTTTTGAAAGACCAAATAGCTCTTGTTGGAGGAAAATGCCTAAAATTAAGTTGCAGGTCATATGTAAGTTGACAAGCCTTCTTTGATTCTAGGGATGTAAGTTGTCCACTCCTGTTTTAGGTAGTTAAATTCAATGTCCAGGTGCTTGTCACACCAAAGATCCCAGTTCAAACTACCACCTTGAGGCTTGTTATTTATTAATTATATGGCCAAAGAATTAGTTATTCTCTTGCTCTCTCTTTTCCACACACACACACATAGAAATGCTTTTAGTTGTTTGATTCTTTACTTCAACCCTAGCAACTTTCAGAAAGGTATATTTGACTTAAAAAAAAAAAAACAATTCTCGGCCTAAAGAAGATACTGAAAATGGAATTTTCTGAAGCAGCAATACTATAATTCACTTTGCAAGTCTCTCCGTAAAATCTGCAGAAAAAATCCTTGCTACAACAGCTTGACTTAACCTTAAAAAAGCAGTCTAAATAGTGCCTGTCAGAAAGACTCTTAATGGGCTTTGCTTTTATCTTTTTCTATAAGGTGGAATGCAGTGACAAAGACCTTCATTCTGGTGTATTTGGTGGTTCGGTCCACGAAGCAATGACAGATCTTATTGCTTTAATGGGTAAGGGCTATTTTAAGAGAGCATTGTATATAACAAGAACCAGAACCTTTGAAAATCAGTGCTACGTGGGAATACACCTCCCTTAGTTTGTACCTTCCCTCATATTAACGATTGCAGGATTTAGTAATGTGGTCATGCTTTAAGGGGAAAAAAAGAAATAGACTTGACCCTCCCTAAAAGCTCTTGATAATGCCAGGTTAACAATTGATGGACTAATGAGAATCTTAACAAGAGGGTAAAGATCTCCAAGGACAAAGATTAACTGCAGCATTGTTGGACCTAGGAAGCACAGATTTATTAACAGCCTATTGAATGTCGTTTCAACTTATGAGGTGGTTGAAGGTAAAATTTGAATTCTAGCAACTTTTCCCAACCAAGGTGTCTTCCAAATGTGTCTCGTATCCCAGAATTCCCCTAGTTTGTATAGCCATTGCCAGATATTTTAAGAATTGAAGTCCTTAGGGGATACCCAGTTTTTGGGGGGGGAGGGGGGCTTGAATATAATAATAATGATGCAGTTGTTATTGGCTTATTATTATGTTATTATGCATATTGGCTTTACTGAGCCTGAAACATCATCTCGCCCTTTATTAGCTAGTGTGGTTCTCTCTTCCCATTTCTGCTGTTTGTTTCTTTATTGTTTGATGAGCAAGAGACTAATACTTGCTCCGGTGAGAGCAGATTAGAATTGCAGTGGTTTGCATCGAACTGTCAAATTCTGTTTCATAGCATGCAGTGCGATTCCTTTGGATTGACTCCATAAGCACTTGGCTTCCCCATCAAAGGCACGTCAACTCATCATCAACTGAAAGCCACACAAACAACCTCCTGATCCCACTTTACCATACTGCTCTCCTGAGAATGTGCTATTAGTACATGACATGAGGGCAGGATTATTCTATGGCTTAGGGACATTTTGGCTTTGGTTGTCACCCCATCCTTTCCATCTTCTGGAATGGCCCTAAATTGTTCTGGAGGAAATTCTGACACTTAGAATTGATGGATGTTTTGTCAGATATTTCTTGCCTTCAAATAATGAAGGCAGAAAGGAATCGGGTTTTGAGGAGGGATATAGCTCTGTGTGGGTTCTTGTCTGTTTTAAAGCTTTTTAAACCAGACAGACCAAGGAAATTTCTTCTATCTGTCTTAGTCCAGAAGAGAACCTTTGATCTTCACTCACAGCAATAAACCCAGGCCTCCTAGAAATTAATAACTGGAAATATCTGGCTAGGCGACAGCAAGTTAAGTCTTGAAAGAATTTATTGGGCAGAGAGAAATTTGTGAGACAGCAGTTAACAGCAAAGGTCTGGTGGTTTCCGCCTCTGGACACAATTGACTGTATTCTAAAATTGGGGAAGAATGAGAATTCTAGTTCCCCTTTCCGTTTAATTAAGATTACAACTTTATAGTAACTTTCAGAGGGTCTACCAAGAGGAGGCTCATCCTGGGACCTAAACTGCATGCTCTTTGGCTTATAGAAGAAGGCTGCTCAGAGAACAGTCTTCCCTGTGTCCAGGCGGAGCCTGACCTTAAATCCTTTCCCTGCTTGAATTGGCTATAAGATGGATCGCTTGGCAGGCAGGGCAATTAGCTGAAGAACAGCACTGCCCTGTAGCTCTGCATGCATTTTAGTGTGTTTGTGTCTAAGGTCTAAAAAAAATAAATTGGAAATCCTATCTAAAAAAGAGAATGTTGGCTATGTTTATTTTTATCAGCAGCTTTTGTGTAGATGCCAGTGTGCCTGTAGTGCAGCTCTCATTGTTTGCCATTTTCCCTGCAGCTGCCATTTCAGTATGATAGGCAGGAATGCAATAGGACAGTGATGGTTAACCTTTTTGGTGCTGAGCGCCCAAAGCGCAAGCGCCCATGAATACACACGTGCCCAAATACCCAAAATGCAATGCAAACACCCACCATAGATGCGCGCGGAACCCCCACGCATGCGCACATCCCCTGGGCGACCACCCTGCTCCCCCATGCCCTATTTTGGCTTTCAGGTTGGTGCAGGAGGCTTTCCACGCCCAAAACAGGGCAGGCAGGGGGGGGGGGGCTTCTGTGGTGCTCCAGCTCCATTTTGTCTTCCAGGTTGGTGCAGGAGGCTTTCCAGGCCCCAATGGGGCATGAGGTCCCCCTGCACCCTGTTTTGGGCCTGGAAAGCTTCCTGCACCACCACCACCATGCATGTACCCCATGCCCCTGCGCATACACACCTGTGCCCTGCCCACCGCACATGCGCAGCAGAGACCTGAAGACCAGTTGGTCAGTGGGAGGCATGTGCGCATATGCGCTGGAGCTGGGTTGGGGCGACGGCTGGTGTGCCCGCAGAGAGGGCTTTGTGTGCCACCTGTGGCATGCGTGCCTTAGGTTCACCATCACAGCAATAGGAAACCAGAAGCTTTGGATATGACTAGGACAAGCTTCTCAGACTGCCTTTAATAGCACATGGCTCTTTCTTTACAGGCTCCTTAGTGGATAAGAAAGGAAAAATCCTCATCCCTGGCATTTACGAGACTGTGGCATCACTCACAAATGAGGAGCAGCAACTTTATGACAAAATTGACTTTGACTTAAAAGAATACGCAAAAGATGTTGGAGCCACAAAACTGCTCCATGACACAAAGGTGAGGTGGATCTTCTTACCAGTTTTATAAGCAAGAGAAGCAAATTTTGTGATGTGTCACTTTTAAGCAGCCTAACATTTCATAATTAAGAGTACTTAAAAAAGGTAACAAGATGTCTAAACCAGGCTTATCCAACCTGGTAGTCTTCAATTCTGTTGGGATGCATCTTTCATATATTATCAGCCTGTTCTTGCAAATTTAGGTTGTGCATCTGGTTAGAGGAAGCTATTTTCTTCTGTGGACAGTGGACCTGGCACGACTATGCTCTCCACCTCCCCCCCCCCCCAAAAAAAACACCCAGATTTGTGGAAATGGCTGCTCTTGTATGAGCTCTGTGTATTGAGCTCTACATCGTTGTCATTTTCATAATTAATTGGCATGCTTGTCAGTTGGTGGGCTAAGGTCACTTTCAACTCTGAGGTATGCTTTTGCAGATACATGCATAACATTGTATTATTAATCTGAGATTTCTTCGCTTGCGTACACATACTATTATAATCCATCTTTTAAGCATTTGACTCCTCTTTTGATTGGGGAGGGACGTGCATTTGGAAGGCTTTTCTAAATACTTTCTAGTAAGGATGCTTTCTCTTTCTGATCTGAAGCCAAAAAGGAGGTTTTGGCGCAAGTGCGGGCATTCACACTGCACCCTCTGTATCCTTAAAAGAGGAGGAATGTATATTTTCCTGGATTTTTTGGACCAGAGTTAGCCCTCAACTTAAAACTACAGAATTTACATTGCTAAGCAAGGCAGTTGTTAAGTGAGTCATGGCCTGTTTTACAGCTTTTTGCCATGGTTGCTAAGTGAATCATGCAGTCATTAAGCAAATCCAGCTTTTCTCATTAACTTTGCTTGTTGGAAGTCACCTGGTAAGGTTGCAGACGATGATCACATTAAACTGGGATTCTGCAACCCTCATAAATACATGCTGGCTGCCAATTACCTGAATGTTGATTGTGTGATGGGGATGCTGTGACAGTCATAAGTGTGAGCGCTGGTTGTCAGTCACATTTTTCAGGACTGCAGTCTGTAAACGAATAGTTGTAAGTTGAGATGTACCACTAGTTGCCCAGTCTCAAGAAATAAGTGTTTGAATTAATGAGGTTCCAGGAAATTCTGATAGCATTCTATTGATATCTTAATTCCACCACGTTGTTTCCTAGAATTGCACAGCTACCCAGAGAATCAGGAAAAGATGTAGTTTCTTGACAAATCCACTGTCAGATGTGGCATGTGGATTTTAATTAGTGAAATATAAACACATCATCTATGATAAACTCAGTAAGAAACTCTATATACCTAGTGATTAAAATAGACAAAAGAATGAGAGGAAGGAAAAAAATATGATTCATGTACATAATTATGTATCAATATAAAACTAGTCCAACCCTTAAACTTTTTACTAAATCTGTACCATAAAAGCACATTGTTCCATATTGGCACATTGATCTAAAGAACAGAAGGTAAACCTGATCTTTCACTAGATTAATATTAGGCCATTGAGGGAATACAAATATTCCAGTTCTTATTATTATCCAAGGTAGCCACAGGTTCATGATTTATAGTTTTGCCTTGAATCATTCTGCTATAAATATACAATTAACGCCTGACTTTCTCTCTTCTCTTTAATGTCTTTTATAGGAAATGATTTTGATGCACAGATGGCGGTACCCATCCCTATCCCTTCATGGCATAGAAGGGGCTTTCTCTGGATCTGGTTGTAAAACTGTGATACCACGAAAAGTAATTGGCAAATTTTCAATCCGATTAGTGCCGGATATGACTCCTGAAGTTGTAACTAAGCGGGTATGTGTCAAAGGAAAGTAGATAAGGAAGCTCAAATCACAATTCAGAACACTGTATGTTAACTACATCAGCAGAAGCCAGGATTAGGGCTGTGCTAGAAATTCCTTCATTAGGGAGGCAGGCTGTGTTTTGGGCTTTTTCCAATTTTAGTTGCGGCTTTGCAAATACTTTTTTAATGGATGGTATGTAGCATCCATGATTTGTAAAATTATCTCAAGCACTAATACACAGCCTTCATGTGAGAGAAGTGGGCAGAATTGAAAAAAGTCCCATCTCAGCTTGTGATACGAAAATCCAAACTTGGACATTTCCTGTCCCCATAAACAGTTTTGATTCTTAAATCCTTTCCCACCACAATTACTGCCTTAGCCTACAAAGTGCTGTGAATCCAGAGTTAGTTTCAGTGCCATTTAGTATGTTCCCTGATATATGCAGTAGTGTAAGGCAAGTCAAATATTGGTAAGAGTGTAGTTCAAACTTTGCCTATATGCAAAATAGGGTTGAAGTACATGATTGTACTCGAAACGGTTTGTTTATTCAGATGTAAGGAATTGATATGTCTTAAACAGAGTTTCTGCAAAGTTGACCAATCATTTTGTTCCGGTTGTTTTAAGTAACAAGTTTTTAATCATTACTAAAGGTTGAGGAGTACTTATCCAAAAAGTTTGCTGAGTTGCACAGCCCCAACAAATTCAGTGTAAAGTTGGGCCATGGTGGAAAACCTTGGGTGTCAGATTTCAATCATCCCCACTATATGGCTGGCAGAAGAGCCATGAAAACAGGTCAGTACATCTTTCATTGTTTCTTTCAATATCTTAATCAAAATATGATCTAAGATATCTTTTGTGTATGACCAGTATCAAGATAAAAATGTAGATACTTTAGAGCACGGGTGTCAAACTCAAATTGCATTATGTGGCGTATTGCAACGTTTTTTGCCTTTGCGGATCCGGGGTGGGCGTGGCCTGCATGTGACTCATCCAGCCCGCAGGCCCCCAGTTGGACACCCTGGTTTAGAGTGAGTGCATACCAGAGGTGGTATTCAGCCAGTTCGCCCTGGTTCACGCGAATCAGTAGTAGTAGTGGCAGCGGGAGACTCCCTCACTTGCCCAGATGTCATCACGGATGCTCTGCGCTCCCGGTTCTGAACCACTAGTGAAGGTAAGAGGATTTCATGCCTGGTGCATACAGTGGCAAAAAATAGTTTTCATGAAAATCAACCTGGGAAATGGTCCTTAAAAAGATAACAGATGGGTATTGTGTTAATGCAATGTCAACCTGCTGGAAGATTATAAAGAGATAAGAGGTACATGAAAGAAAATATTTTTCACAGCCTAAATATCAGAATGTACAAATTCTGATAGTCCTTGGAGACCAACCAAACTTTATTTTGGGTTGTGAGAATGGAAGTCCCAACACAACTGGAAGCTACCATGGATGTTAAGGTTGGTAAAGAAAATGAGGATTGCTGTTAATCTTCTCCTTTGTTTTTCCTAGTCTTTGGTGTGGAGCCAGACCTGACTCGCGAAGGAGGGAGCATTCCTGTCACATTGACTTTTCAAGAAGCAACAGGCAAGAATGTGATGCTGCTTCCTGTTGGGTCTGCTGATGACGGAGCCCATTCTCAGAATGAGAAACTTAATAGGTGAAGAAGCACATGTATTGTTTATCATTACCCAAGTTGGAGCTCTAGTGCTATGAGCCAGATTTAACTCATTGGCTAGAGATTTTCCACTTGTATTTTAGATTTTGCTGGGATTGCTTGGGTTCTCGGTTTGTTTTGTTTGGGGGCTTCATTTAATATGAGATGTTTCCTTTCCAGATACAACTATATTCAAGGAGTGAAGCTTCTGGGTGCTTACCTTTATGAAGTTGCCAAGTTGAAGAACTGAATCTGAATTTATTTTTTATTTTATTTTATTTTGCAAATTGTGCTTTGAGATCTGAAAGATCTTGAAAATCTTGAAAAGTTGCACTATTTCAATTCCCTTTTCTCCTAGTCTAACTTATGCCAATATACCTGGTGGAATATTTTGAAACTCAGTAAAGAGCACTTTATACAAACATAGTTGATGCTGATTTTAACCCTAACCCTTTTCCCAAAAAAATCATGTGCTCTGTTCAAGGCGTTATTCCAACACAGCAACTCTCCAATTGACTTCCCTTCCCTTCCCAACAAAGTAGAGGGAGTTGGAATCTCTGGAAAACTTCTAATGATTGAGTGATCTAAACTAAGAAAGCAGCAGCAAATGATCACATAATGCCTCACATTGACTTGCCCCCAAGACAGAATCTGAGCCCAGTTCTTTGATCTGAGTGGAAGAAAATAACAGTTTACACTTGAACTTACAAAAACAACAAGCACTTCTAGAAGGATCCAAAAGGAATGAAAATACAGCCATGGGTGGGGAAAGAGGAGAAGAGCCCCTGTGGGACATGTAGTTGCTTATTTACAGATTTTTCCAATCTGTGCAGACATCTCATAATAATAACACATTGGTATTTTTCTACAGCATTCTTTGTACTCCATGTGGAAAAGCTGCTAAATAAATTCAACTTTGATCTATCAGTTCTGATGTTATTTATTGCTAGACATTGAAATTTTGAGGCTATTGGTAGCTTGCAGCTTTAAGAACGCAGGAGGAAAGAGTCACAAATTCCAGAAGAAATCAAGGCTTCAAAACATCATGTAGTTGGTTTATTATGGCATCTACAGACTAGAACAGTCTTCTCAACCTTGGTAAACTCAAGATGTGTGCACAAATCCCCAGAATCCTCCAGCCAACAAGACTAACGGGGGGGTTACTGGGAATTGAAGTCTGCACATCTTCTGGGGTACAGCATGCCTCAGAATTACTAGGCTGCGCTCTCCTTCTTTTTCTTTCTTTTAGCTCCCCCTACAATTAATTGCAGTCAATTGCTGTTGTCTCATAGGTCATAATTTGAAGTTGTCTTAATTAAATTCCATGATGGAAGATCATTTAAACCACGGGTAGCATTCACATGTGCTAAGCCATGAGTTATTAAACAAGCCATAGAATTCTGGTTAGCACAGAGCCATAAAACAGTTTCAAAACTACAGTGACTTCGTTTATCCAACATATTGAACAGAAACCAAGGAAAACCTATTTTAACTTGATACAATTTATAAAGCCAGCTTTAATCATTCTACTTTAAACATCTAAAACAGTGGTTCCCAAACTTGGCAACTTTAAGACTTGTGGACTTCAACTCCCAGAATTCTCCAGCTAGCTCTTCTGGCTGGAGAACTCTGGGAGTTGAAGTCCATAAGTCTTAAAGTTGCCAAGTTTAGGAAACACTGATCTAAAATAACAATGTATGACATAACTTTTCCCCACAGGGATTTTAAGTCTTATTCTTCAGTGTAAAATCAAATTATGGTCATAGATCAGCATAAAGAAAGTAAAGTACAGTCATTTAAAGAAAACATAAAAGATACATTAAGAGTAAAAATAAATGTTAAACAAATTTTGAAAAACTAGACGATATAAAAGGTATATGAATAAAAAACTAAAATTTTTATATATATAAAACTATAATATAAAATAAGATGTAGGAGTATTAGATTTGTGTAGGGAAGCATAACAGGTTAATATGTAGAAGATCTATGAAGTTTCAGAGAATATATTGAATAGGGCTTATGATGGTGAACATTTTGGGCTCAGGATGGAAAATGCCTAACATGACTGCTGGTGTGTCACCACCCCTCCTGAAATAAACAGAAGATAATTATTTATTTTCAAAAATCCAGTTCAATTGTGTGGTGCTATGTATTACATAAAGTACGGGTGTCAAACTCACTGTGTCACGTTGCTGTCACATGACGTTTCACGATGTTTTTCCCATTTGGGGTGCTGGGAGTGGGCGTGGCCTGTGTGTGTGAGACGCATCTGGCTCTTGGGCTGCCTGTATGATACCCCTGACATAAAGAAATATCAAATAATTTAAAAAAATGAAAAGAAACTCATTTTTGGAGGCTCCAGAGGTTATACAAGATCATAGCCCTTTCACACAACTTCTGGAGGTTGTGCAAGAGCACCCACCTTTCTCACACAGCCTCCAAAATCACACTAAAATGGGTTGTGCTTTTTAGAATAATTGTTGGTGTTGATGAATCATGATGTGTTGTCCAAAACGTCATGGCATGTTACCTTTGACACATGAACTACAGGTGTTCGTTCAATCTACAGTATGTTATAACAGGGTTCGTATCGGAAAGTAGCAGGGAGGTTTTGAATTGTTTTGCAATGTATATTTTATACATTGTTATTGCAAAACATTGTATAAAACATTGTTTTATACAATGTTTTGCAATAATACAATGAGTATTTTGCAAATACTCATCCTGAGTATTTATGTTCAGTAATAACAGCGAGTAAAGGTGAGATGAGGCTACTATGACGGTTTCTGTAGTACAGACACTAGAGAAGCATTTGCTGTGTTGTTTCTGTGTGTTCAGGGTCTCCAGTCATTGGATCTTGGAGTAAGGAATCTTCCCATATCGGCCTTGAAGGGCAGCTGAAGAGTCAGTGTCTATCTCAGTTGTTTCATAAGTTTCCATAATTGTTATGACCAAAGAAAATATTTTTGAATACTAGGTTGCTGTTTTCCCTGGTTTCCATCCATATACAACAGTAGTTACATAAAACAAGCAAAATAAAGGAATTTCAGAGCGGTGGCCAAATGGATAACAATCAAGGGGTCATTATTTATTTGGAGGCTTGCATCACATTATTTAGAATAATGAACCTTTGTCCTTAAGCCTGCTGTCCACATATTAAAAGCACAAAGGCACAACAGGGAGGGGGTGCTTTTATAAAAAGAGCTGCAAGCTACAGAAAGGATCTTGAATGAGCAGGACTTTCTGTGTTGGATGGGACAAGAAGAAACCTTATTTGCTGCCAGAATTTTTGTCATGGTAAGCCTTCAAATTTTAAGTATAAGTATCATCTTTATTGTCATTGTACTTAAATACAATGAAATTGGTTTGTCTATTGATTGTAATACTGCAAAATATACATATGTACACCTTCAAATGATTTTCAGATGGACTAGCTGCTTTGATCAGAAGGCGTTTGGTAGCACCTTTTCAAACTAAGAGGCTTTATTAAAAGTCGCTATGAACCAAGGCTCACTTCTGATTTTTAACTAATGTAGCCTAATACCAACTGTCCTATAAGTCTGTACTTAGTTGAGAAGAACAATCTTTTTGGAAATTTGCACCAATTTTATTTCTATGTGCTTAATGCAGATGACCATTGCTCAAAGTGCAGACAGGATTTACACATCGTGCTAAAATGTCATAGGGTATATATTATAATAGCTTGGTGTATATACCCATTGCGATTTGTCTATTTGTTTTTTCGGCTCAGCATATAGGGGATTCCTATCACTGTTAAGTTTATTCAATCACAATGGGTTAAATGGCCTTTGTGCAGATCTAATTAGAGATAGTACTGCTTTACCATATCTTCCTCTTTATCTGTATTTGAAGTGAGAAGTAAATCCATCTTTACAACTATATAAGATAAGACAAATTAACAAACTCCTGGATTCATTTGTTAGAGATTGTAATGTTAAAATATTGGAATAAACCAAATTTAACTTTCCATGTTTTCATCAAGAAAGGGGACCTATTTTCTTCCTCATGGCAACTTTGGCAGTGTGATAAGTAAATTGTTAATAGATTTCTTAGCTTATTCCTGACTTGCCATTTGTCAATTCAGAGATATATAAACTGAGAGGAGGGAAAAAAATAATTTTATTTATCTGCATGGCTGGTTTTTTTCAGGTATGTTCAATCAGGCATTCTGAAAACAATTGTTTCCTTAGTGTAATATGTATATATGTAGCCACATTGCTAACTTGCAATGCTTGGGAGATTTTGCTCAGGCACTCTTGTCAAGATGTGGCTGCAGTTAATGTTATGCATGGAATCTGAAATGTCACAGATTTAAGGAGCCTTGTGCACAAAAATCATTAATTATCCAGTACTCATAGGAAAAGTTTCCTTTTAGACTACTTTTTTTATTTATTTAATTCTTAAACAAAAATGAAGCTCCTGTTCTGGTGGGATCAAGTGGAAGCTGAATGCTCTTTGAATGCTGGTATTAAATACACCCTAAACTCGGAGATCAAAACCCAAGATGTAAAGCACAAAATGAATAAAATGGATACAATACAGCTTGGAACAGAGTCACAATGCCAAGAGCTAGAGGATTGCTGATATCAACTGAGGGCAAAGAGAATTATTGATCCCTAGGAGAACAGGTCTTTAACCTCACTCAGCAAAATACTCACTTTCCTGATTAACTTTATAGCCTTTTACTGAAGTTTATTGGGATAAAGGGGAAAATAGGTGCTTTATCCAGACAGCAATGGAGAAGTATATCTTTCCCTCTCCACATCTAATAGTCAATCGGTTCTGATCCCTAGAAGGTAGTGTTGAAAGAAATGTCCTTCTGGGTTCAGCTCCAAGTGGGGAAGAAGACACTGGAGACATGGAGGCTGCTTGGAAAGATGGTTTACTGTTGGACAGGGCCACATGGCTTGAGCCCTGTACAGAAAAGGTGATCACATGTTTCAATGTTGATGGAGAAGAAGAGAGAAGGGCTGAGGAAGGGGCTTGCTAGGCTTTTTATACCCTGTTTAGTCCCACCTCTCTGTTTCCTGTTCCTGTGTAAGAAATGTATTCTGACTGGTTATCAAACTCCCATGATGCCATGCAGGGGGCTACTCTCTAGGCTGTGATGAGTTCTCAGATGCCTTGTGGTCAGTTGAGTAATATCCCTTCCCCCCACAGCTGCAGTGAGGAGAAGTCTTTATTATGTAAAGTGGGCTAGCCGGGCCATCTTAATGGCCCATTAGCGGGGGATGGGCAGAAAGCTATAGGCAACTATTCTGTCTTTTAAAACATGTTTCTTTTCACATCCAGAGAAATATTCTGCCTTTTCAATATTTCCTAGGATATTTCATTTTTCTGGGAGAGGGCTGGATGATAACTTCCCACAGTAGATAAAGCTGAAGATGCAAGGGCAATCCTACTTCTCTCCATGGACCTGTCTTGCAGCGTTGCTGTTTTACAATTGATCAAATCATTGGATAAGCCACCATGATGTGAAAAGCTACATCACACTTTTTGTACAGTAACTGGTGGCAAAGAGTCTTTGGCATCCAGCTAAATCCTGGCTAATTACACTTGCATGCACTTGCAAGGGTGCAAAACTAGTCTGTCATGGGAGTTTCCCGGGCCAAAATTAAACAAACCACACTAGAACCCGGATCTAACGGCAAAGGCAATCGGAAAACGCTGCCTTTTTATTCTCAGGGATTTCTCCTCCTCGCTTAGTGAGCGGTGCCGTCGGACTCTCCAGAGGTGCTGGGGCCAAAATTTCTCCCGACTGCCAGCCGGCGTGTGCCAAAGCCCCCAGGACAATGCAGTGGGGACGGGGCAAGGGAGCAGGGGAATCGGCCTCGGGGAAAGCGCTCGTGGGCCGCCTCGCTCCTCCCTGCCCGATCCTTGCACCGGCTACGCCTCCCTCCCGCCGCGGAAGGCTCATAAAAAGTCAGCCTCCGCCCGGGCACTTGCAATTGCTCAGCCCGGAGACGGGAGCCAATCGCGGGCGAGCGAGTCAGCGAGCCAGCGCGGAGCTTGCAGAAGCGGCTTGACAGCTGCCCGGCTAGCCGGCTGCCCTTAAGCGTTTGGCGGCGAGGGAAGGCGGAGTGGCCGCCGAGGAGATTGCCCTCTTGAGTAGACCCCCCCTTGGCCGGCGCCTTGTAAGTATGCGGCTCCTCCCTGCGAGTATCTCTCCGAAGGGCTTCCTTCGCCTTCTTCCTTGGACGTCCCGTTGAGAAATGCCAGCACGAAGGAGAGGAGTGGAAGGTCGCTCACCTCAGCCGCGTCGCTTGCTCTCCAGTTTGGCAGCCGAAGTCCTCCATTGGCCCACCTCGCCCTGGCAATGCAACCTCAATAGCAATAGCAATAGTTAGACTTATATACCGCTTCATAGGGCTTTCAGCCCTCTCTAAGCGGTTTACAGAGTCAGCATATTGCCCCCAACAACAATCTGGGTCCTCATTTTACCCACCTCGGAAGGATGGAAGGCTGAGTCAACCTTGAGCCTGGTGGGATTTGAACAGCCAAACTGCTGAACTGCAGTGCTGCATTTAACCACTGCGCCACCTCAAGGGGAGAGAGCCAGTCTAGATGAGCCAGAATGAGCCTCTTTTGGCCAGACGTCCCCCAGACACCGTCAGACACAGTTTCCATCATCTTTAGCTGGTGCCATGGCTGAGCAGATGGAAGTGGGCTCTGGTTCCTGCCAGGGAAGTCCGGGTTTGAGGGTGGCTGTGTGGAAGCATTTCCGTGGCCCGTGAGGTTTCTTTGGGGGGGTCAATCTCAGACAGGGTTAGGGTGAGGTGTCTGGAGCAGCCATGAGTTCCTCTAAGGCAGTGTTTCTCAACCTTGGCAACTTGAAGATGTCCGGACTTCAACTCCCAGAATTCCCCAGCCAGCGAATGCTGGCTGGGGAATTCTGGGAGTTGAAGTCCGGACATCTTCAAGTTGTCAAGGTTGAGAAACACTGCTCTAAGGCTTCAGTGATCAGATTAACTTGGCTTTCCTCAAAGGGGTCAAAACCCGGCTTTGTAGCCTTGTGTCGGGGACACAAGGGCCCAAATAGCCATGGAACTGGTTGGCCCCATAAGATGCCCCTACCTGCCCTTGCCTGTATTAAAAGCTCCAAATCTCCCATCTTGGAACTTCCCTTTTTTTTTTTTTTTTTTGCAATTTTATAATGTTTTACATTTTTTTTTAAAAAAAAGTTAATCCTAAACTATTTAGTTTTTAATGTCTTATTATATTTATTAAATTGTACACACACACACACACCCAAGCCCCTCTACAAGGGAGATGTGTGGTCAAGAAGTTTGATAAAATAAATAAATAAAATATATTTGTTAAGCCGTAATTTTAAAAAAATGGAACCTGTGAACTGGGCTGATCATTTAGGGAAAGCAATCAACTTGCTTAGTCCTCCACAAACATTGTACTGTCATTTACTATTAATATTATTAGCAAGTAATAATTGCCAGATGAGTTATTTTTAAATAATTATATTGTGTACATAAAACATCACTATGAAAACATGTAAACAGCAATAACAATAGCCTTATGTACCACTTCAAATAAAACATATTATATAGATATGTCAAACTGGCGGCCATGCCCACTCCAGTTCCGCAAAGGGAAAAAAGTCATGATATGTCATGTGACAGCAACGTGACACCGCGAGTTTGACACCCATGATATAGATAAAACAAATACAACTGGATAATAAAAATACATTAAAAAAATAAGAATTAAACAAATGCAGAAAAAGAAAAAATTAGGAGAAGAAATTTCCCCCTTCTTCCCCAGCAAATATAATCAACATTAACAACTTATTGCTATCCCTTAAAAATCCAATCAAGCACCTGCACCTCTTCATTCCATACCTTCTCCATTCTCTATAAACCTGTCTCTAAAAATCTCATAGTTCCATATTAAACAGTAAAAGTCCATTAAGAGGATCAAAAAAAGCATAAACATTACAAATTGTATTTATTACAGCCAATTTAATCCTTCCCTTTTGTTTCAAGAGATCCTGTTTCCTCTTTCCAAATACTCAGGAAACAAATATTACCAGAAATAACCATCATCATCCATCCCAATCATAAAAACTCTGGACATCTCCAGAAATAACAACCCATAACAACCCATTATTTTAATCTTGATGAAATAAACCAATTTTCTATTCTGTCTCCCAATGATCTTTAAATTCATCAAAGAAAATTCTAAACCTGCTTTTTTATTCTTTGCCTCAGAATTCTTCTCATCTTTGTAAGATCCCTTTTGTAATTCCAATGTGGAAATTCCAGCCAAACCTTTTTGTAAATCCAAGATACTGTATGTATGTATGTATGTATGTATGTATGTATGTATGTATGTATGTATGCATGCATGCATGCATGCATGCATGCATGTATATATCCACATTGCTCTTCTGATTTGCTATTTGAATCATCCAAATTCATTTGTAAAGCCATTATTTCCATCTCATTCTTATAGACTATAATTTTTAAATCCTTCTGCAAGTCAATTTAGTTTTATTCAGTGGAGCTTGTGCTTCTTCAGTAACACCTTCTGATTCTACTATAAAGTTAAATAGCTCAAAGACCTTCATCAAACATTTATTTTAAGGTAGCCATCTGGTGTCCTCTAGTGTTCAGCCTTCAAAGTCATCTTATCACTTTCAAAGTAGAACCGAGAAGATTTTCTCTGGAGAAAGGATCCTTTGAATTATCTTCAAAGTCTTAAATCGAATCCATTTGAGCCCATAATCCATTTAAAACTTTCAAAAGGCAATAATATCCATCCTTTTGCTGTAAAAAATTATTACAAATCTTTAAACTTGTACTTATTTTTAAAGGATTGAAAGGGACTTGCTTAATGATTTCAATAAGATTTGCCAGTCTGAAGGTTCTCAGTCTTAAAAAAAAAAATCAGCCAAAGGGAAAATAATCCAGAGTGATTATGAGATGAGCCTTGGCTGAACATAAAGTCCATATAGAAGACATTAACACAATGAAATCCCACAACTCCCAGCCAATCTCAAAAAGAAGTTCCTGTTGTCTGTTGACAAAAAAAAGATGGCAGTGTATATATGAGTAAACGTGCAATCTCTCCTTACTTAGAGAGTTTGGCAGCCCCCCAGTGCATACAAGCACTGCTTTTGGCTGCAGTGTGCCAGTTTACCATCATGAACAGTGCTGTCCCATTGGATAGGATGAGCTCTCTGGATACTACTTTCCATTTGTAGACCCTACCTCTTTCTTACTGTTTCTCACAGCAGCAGGTAGGCTGAAAAAGTGAAGACACTGTTCATTGTTGTTTGATTGATAACGTGTCTGCCACCTGCAAGCACCACAAACCCTAAGCCTCAACTATTATTTTGGAATCCCCATTTTGCATTTGCTGGTTTTCTTACCAAATAGGTTAAATGATTGCTGATGTCCTGACATGTTCTTCACCACCTCCGAAATGTGCCCTAATAGCATCCACTGTCCCCATGATGTTGCCTTCACCTTGTCTGCAGCCTGCAAGTGGAAGAGGATTTAATCAGTTTTACCTGTGGCAGGATTAATTTCCCCCATTTTCTCTCACCCTCCACTTTGGCAGCCCCAAAGTGTAAAATTTATTAGGCTATGTCACCATTACCCTGGATGTAAGTCAGGACTGGCAGTAATTGCAATAAAAAGTGATAGAGCTGGGCTAGCGATCAACAATGGGCATATGTCATGCCAGTGTTGTTTTTTGTCAACTCACAGATAAGGTGGATAACATTTACGGTAGGTAGCAGTTAATGAACCTTAACTAACTGTTGTAAGAGTGTCTCTGGGTAACGTGCATTCATGACTTATGGATCAAAAGACGACTTGTATAGTTTTGTAATATTATAAGAGACACACACACATCCAATATGTATAAGAAAGTAAGTATTTCATCTTCTTCTGCTGGGTAAAGAAATTTTTATCGCAAATCAGGCCTCTGATCTTTTTTGCCTGTCTGGTTGTATGCTCCCTCCAGTAAGATGGAAATCTTATACAATTATCCTCAGCTAACCTGGCACTTGGACTGTAACCAAATATGCTGCCAGCAATATGTGGTAAATTTCTTTGTTAATTCCTCCTATATTTCCATTCTCATTCTTCTCTCTGCATCTAAAGGATGCTAGATAATTCTGAAACTGATGCTAACCACATAGGGTTCCACCACAAAACCGCGGTAGACTAAAGTGCACTCGACGAAAGCGCGTACGTGACGTCATCACAGCGCGACGAAAACAGCACGCTGTGAGCGGGAAACGTAAAAATAACGCAAAAACCTTACCCTAACCCCCCCAAACCTAACCCTAAACCTAACCCTAAACCTAACCCTAAACCTAACCCTATACCTAACCCTTAACCTAATGCTAAACCTAACACTAACCCTTAACCTAACCCTAAACCTAACCCTAACACTTAATGTAACCCTAAACCTAACCCTAACCCTTAACCTAACCCTTACCCTAACCCTAAACCTAACCCTTACCTTTATGTGAATCGGCTTGCTGTAGAAGCGCTTTTTAAAGCGCCCTTTTTTTTCCGTGGTCGTATTTGTCGCGCTGCTGATGATGTCAGGTACGCGCTTTAATCGGGCGCGCTTTAGTGGACCACGGTTTTGACGGGTCACGACCACATAGTGCTTAGTTTTATTCTGTAATAAGCAGGGGTGAGGGGTTTACAGACAAGCCTGTGTAAGTGATCAAAACTGTATCTGAAAAGTATATAAGGAGTTGTAGTTAGGCTGGGATCTGGTGTGACGTGAACATCTTTTACCAATTTTTGTTTATTTAGATCTATGCCTCAATAAATGTTGAAATAATCCACCCTGGTTCTCACTAGCTACAGGATCCAGTAGCATACAGACTGATCAGAAAAGCAAAGGGGGGGGGCAGTTCAATCTCACCCACTCCAGGGATTCTTAATTAATGGTTGGAGAACAGAACTTTTAACAAGCCCCTCCCGCTGATACCAGTTCGCAGGAGCCAACATGGGAGTGTTGGGCCATGAGGCAATGACACTGTTCTCCAAGGCTCCTGCACTTACAGTGACAGCATGAGGTGGCCTCTTTTGAGTGGCAGCAGTGATATTAGGGCTGAAGTCAAGGCCTGGTCCTTTGCATCTGACTGAGCCTCAGTGCTTGCCACCAAATGCCACTGTTTAGAGTGGCCTGGATTGGGGCGGAGAGGTGATAGAGCATTATTTCCCTTTTGTTCGGATATGTGCGCGCGACACAACAACAAAGTCAAATTAGGCTTTTTGTGAATTTTTGAGCCCAAAAGGTTCTCCATCACTATCAAGTGGGAAATTCCAGATCTGGTAGATTGTTTTTATTTTTGCAAGGTGTCATTATGTTTAAGTACCATTAAATCTATTAGATGGCTTGATTTACTTTTTAAAATCCCATATTATGCAAACATTTATTTTCTACTTTGTCGGCCTATTTATTACTTATAAATGATGGGCTATAAAACACTAAGCAATCATTTCATCTTGTATAATTCTGAATTTTTTTTTTAAGACCCTGAACCCTGTCTTTGTAACTTGCAGATATTCTATATCTCCCTTATCATGCTGCCCTTTGGAGTGGGCAATTCCTTATTTTCCAATTCCTTATCCCTGGAGGAGCAGCTTTTCAACTACATTGATGAACATCAGGATGAATTTGTTCAGGTAGAAATGCAGTGATTGTGAGTTTTGCTAACTAAGTACAACCCAAGTCTGTCTGTCTTAACTTGGAGTTAAGAGTTAATTAGATTAATGTTATTGGCATGCCAATAGCCCCAGGTTGCTAGTTTGAACTACAGTGCAAAGAGTATTAATACTGATTGGGAGATCAGATTCCGGATGCAGTATCTTCACTATCCGAATCAATAAAGGAATTTCTGCTTCAATGATTTCATACTTTATGCAAACGCGTTTCGTTGATTGTTAGGTCATTCTATTTTTTGCTTGTTTTATAAAAAGGGTGGTATACATATATATTTATTAGATTTATATCCTAAGTTTTTTCCACTGATGATAGACATGCAAATCCAGTTGCACCTTCACTATAACAGTGTCCTGAGGGTGAGTGGGGTGAAAGACAATGAGTAGTCCAAAGTCACCAAGGTGAGGATGGATGTACGGGGGTCTCCCCATCCTTGTTCAAGCCCAGTACAGGTAGAAGTGGGAAAAGGGACATTCCCATAAATACTCAGCACTTTAAGCAATTGTAAGAACGATACATAGGGATGCAGTGGATCAGTGGCTAAGTCGCTGAGCTTGTTGATCAGAAAGTTCGGCAGTTCGACTCCCTAGTGCTATATAATGGAATGGGCTCCCATTACTTGTCCCAGCTTCTGCCAACCTAGCAGTTTGAAAGTATGTAAAAATGCAAGTAGAAAAATAGGGATCACCTTTGGTGGGAAGGTAACAGCATTCCGTATGCCTTCAGCATTTAGTCATGCTGGCCACATGACCATGGACGTCTTAAGACAGTGCTGGCTCTTCGGCTTTGTACCGGAGATGAGTACTGTCCCTAGAGTCGGGAACGACTAGCACATACTGTATGTGCGAGGGGAACCTTTACCTTTAAGAACAATACATAATAAAACTCAAGAGAAAACTAGAAGCAAAGATAAAAACAACAAACAAAATCAGAGTAAATCCAGGAGCAGCATTAAACAGGGTGGCAATGTAAAACCATTACAATACCATGGAGAATCAAAAGATCATTGCCTGACCTTAAGAACATTGCTCAAAAGGGTCTACAAGAGTTTCTCTACAAAGGGCATTGCAAAGTTGAATGCCACATTGAAAAATCACCTCTTGTGGGCACTTCCCTTGCCTCTTTGTACAATCTAGGCCTTAGGTCGATAAATATGGACGAAGGTACTTTAAAATCTGCATTTTAAGCTATATCGGTGGTGGGAAAGCAGAGTAATGGCAATCAATAACAGTGCCAAAACTGACTCTTTTGAAGACTTGACATTTAAGGTCTTTCAAAAACAACCCATCAATACATAAGTTATGATTAACAATTCCAAATGAGTATAAATAGCTGTTCAAGCAAACGGTTTAGAAGCAGATTAGAAAACATGCTGTAGGCACTGAGGCAATTTGTGCCTTTATTGACCAAGTTGGGTTGAGTGGCACATCACAATTGTCAATTCAATTATTTTGATCACAGATGGGCAATTTGCAGCCAGTGAGCCATTTATTGTCCCGACAACCCACTAGAGTAAAAGAATCTGAAGAGAGGAGGAGATTGTTAAGAGGTAAAATGAGCATTTTAAGCTTTGCAAAGGATACAGTTAAACCTCTTAAAAGCAAAACTACCCTCCCACATTGAAACATTAAAGGAAACTTCTCCAGCACTTCCTAGATGCAAAACAAATAGACCTGGGCTGTAAACTTTTAACTGCTCTTACTCCAAGGATATCAGGATGTCTGCTCTCAAAGAGGAAACAAACATTAAGTTCTGCCCACTATTCAGAAAAAGACTTTCATGATTACTCAGAGAAACTAACCCCTTTTGTCTGGATGGGAGCTCAGTATATTGATTCCCAGTCAATCAATTTCTAAGTTATGGCTCAGAACTGAATGCCTCCCTAACAGTAGAAGAGCCAGTCCAAAATATCAGAACCCAAGCAGGGAAAATTGAGAGAGGAACCAGGTTTTGCTCAGAATCCTTAGCACATCTTTTGTTACTAATATTAGGTTCTTCCCAAGCTCTTGGCAGACAACAAAGCATTTCAGAGTTGAGAATAAAGAATCAAGAACTAACTTGCTACGTTGATTTTGGCCCTCCAAAATAAGATAATGGCAGTTGTATTATTCATTGTGCTGATGGGCATTTCTGCAAAACCAAGAGAAAAGTTATCTCACAATGCAAAGTGAATGCAATTATCCACTCCAAACAAAATTTCAGGACAAGAAGATTGTGTGGGTGGACATTCTTATTGTTGCTGTTATTCCTCTCTGATTCTTCTTCTTTTTTAAAAGGCAGATTGCATGGTGACAAGTCCCTTAGAAGTAATTAGAAGGAAATAGAATTTACAAAGATGGATTGCCTGTGTAAAGCCTTGCCAAGTGCTGTCATTTTTAATGAGCTTTCCTGGGGAAACCTAATGTATTTCTAAGAGCTGGTGCAGCAGAATGGCTACAACAGTATAATGAGAACTATGAATCAGGAAGGCACTCCTTTGCTATGAACTGTAGGCAAGATACTGTCTCTCAACTCTTTTCCTTCTCAATAGGGAGACTTTACCCACCTATAGACAGGATGAGATAAGACAACAAAGCAAGACTTATGTATATTAGTTACATTTTAGATATTTAGAAGCACAAAACATGATGGTGTGCTAGAGTGCATAGTATGTTCTAATTAAACTGTGTGTAAGAAAATATACAAAGCTTTTGACAAAATTGCATTAGGCTCACAACATATCATACATATTTCATATATAATGCACAAAGTATAGTGTATATATGCAGAAATCTTCATTTTAGACAAAAACTGGATAATATGTTTGATTCACTAGGAGAACTAGAATTATTGCAGAAGGTACATATATTGCTAGGCAAATGTGACATGGTTGTAGGAAGAAGCAGGTCCTGCAAGAATCTGTATCTAGATAAAATGGATCCACAATCCACATTTTAAACTTACTTCAGATATTTTCCTCCCTTGATCTGATTTGGAATAATGAACATATAGATAACAGTAACACATTGCTATGGTAACATGAGTTTTATCTCTGGCTTTCCTTTCAGAAACTTAAGGAATGGGTGGCTGTAGAGAGTGATTCTCAACAGCCACATCTAAGAACAAAAGTTATAGAAATGGTCAAAATAGCTGCAGACAGTCTTGAAGACTTAGGAGCTACTGTGACACTCAGTGAAATGGGCATCCAACAGGTACTGGTCCTTGCGTCCATCAAAAGACTACTGTGCACAAATAGAAGGAATGTCTGCTTGTGCAATGGAATCAATATAGACTTATCAGATCTGGCTTACAAAAAATCTAGACAAATCACAAGATAGCAGCAAAAAAATCTGATAGAAGAAATGTGGCAGATAGATAGATAGATGGATAGATAGATAAATAGAGAGATAGAAGATAGATAGATAGATGATACATAGATGAGATAGATGATAGATAAATAGTTAGCTAGAAAATAGATAGATAGATAGATAGATAGATAGATAGATAGATAGATAGATAGATGATAGATAGATAGATAGATAGATAGATAGATAGATAGATAGATAGATGATAGATGATACATAGCTGGCTAACTAGCTAGATGAGAGAGATGAGATAGATAGATAGATAGATAGATAGATAGATAGATAGATAGATAGATAGATAGATAGATAGATAGATGATACATAGATGAGATAGATGATGATAGATAGATAGATAGATAGATAGATAGATAGATAGATAGATAGATAGATGATAGATAGATAGATGATACATAGCTAGCTAACTAGCTAGATGAGAGAGAAGAGATAGATAGATAGATAGATAGATAGATAGATGATAGATAGATGATAGATAGATAGATAGATAGATAGATGATAGATAGATGATAGATAGATGATAGATAGATGATAGATAGATGAGATAGATGATAGATAGATGATAGATAGATAGATTGATAGATAGATAGATAGATAGATAGATAGATAGATAGATAGATAGATAGATAGAGTAAATGTTACATAGCTAGCTAGCTAGATGAGAGATAGGTAGGTGGATAGGTAAATATAAAAATCTGTATGTAAAAAATCTTGAGCTGGAACTAAACCAAAATCTAAGAAAAAATCTTTCAAGTTTTTATTACCAGGAAGGGAATTGTTGCTTAAGAAACTCACTGAATTATCATTAACTGTGTTTCAATATATTCCTACAGCTGTCTGATGCTCAGAATATTCCATTACCTCCAGTCATTCTGGCAAAGTTGGGAGATGATACACAGAAACCAACTGTATGTTTTTATGGACATGTCGATGTGATGCCAGCTAAAAGTCAAGATGGATGGAAAACCCATCCTTTCGGTTTAACAGAAATCGATGGTATGTGTGTATTATCCAGTCGGTACAGTAAAAAAAAATAAAGGGCCTATTAAAAATTCCACATTTTTTTATAGTTTTGTATGATAAAAATGGCAGAGAAACAAATACAGCCATAGAAAGACATTGAATAAAGAACCAAGTCTATAGCTAAAGAAGACCTACTGGAGTCTATAGCTAAAGAAGACCTACTGGAGTCTATAGCTAAAGAAGACCTACTGTAACCATTTGTAGCCATTTTTTTCAAGAAAATTCATTTAAGTTTGTTAAATGGAGGAAGAAGAATATTCTGTTTAAAAGAAGAACCTGATAAATTCTTATAAGAGGACTTCTACATTTCTAAATATATTAAATTGTTGGAAGACTGTACCATTCTCTGTATAGATGTGAGTCTTCCTAAGCGTGGAATCTGACCTGACCAATGATTAGTGAACCAGGTATTATAACTATAACATAAATGAGATTTAATCATAGGAAATACACTATATTGCCAAAAGTATTTGCTCACAACTGAGTCTGATTATGTGGATGGGTGAGTGAATACTTTTGGCAATAGAGTGTATTTAATGGGGATTAGGCAAGACTTCCCCTTCTGTAATTGGAGCCCCTTCTATGATCGGGACCATGATGAAGTGAAGGGGCTTGTGTGAGTAAATAAAATTGTGGGCTATATCGTCAAATATGTATATGTCCAAAAGGGTCACACAAGATGAACAGGCCATAGTGGATACCCCAGACTAACACCAATCACATCTGCCAACCCGCATTGGACCAGCGTGGCAGATAATGGTCTATTCCTTCAACATGTCCACACAACCTCAAAAATGCCCCTCATTCCCTGGAGGCTCTAGGCCCGTGATGGCGAACCTATGGCATGCGTGCCACAGGTGGCACATGGAGCGATTTGTCAGGGCATGAGAGGCGTTGCTCTGTCAGTTGGCCAGCGGGCATGCGCGCGCTGGCCAACTGACTTTGGCATTCTTTTGAGACCGTTTTTTGTCCTCCAGAAGCATCCCTGAGGCCTCCAAAGCGCAAAAAACTGCCCCTACTGGCATAATCACATAATCTCGTGGCGTGCTTGTGCTGCAGATATCTATTTACCTTGGTGGAAGATTGGAGGAAATATTCCTGTTTGCTTGCCCAACTGATCATTCCACCCTTATATAGGGAGAGCTGTCTGCTTGTAGACTTAAAAATCTACATCTTTTTCTATTCAATATGCATCATTATAGCAAATCAGTTTGGTCTTGCTATTGGTTGTAAGCCTGAATCTAAATTTGCAGAGCCTTTTAGGCAATTGCCCACCCTCTTGACTTAGAGGTAGTCTCTTTTCTTTAATATACTCCCATTTACACACAACATCTCAATTGCTACAGCAATGTCCATTTGGTTTCACTGTTTATATGTACAGGTAGTCCTTGTATTACGATGGCAATTGCAATTGGGAACTCAGTTGCTAAGTAATGCAATCATGATGTCATGTCTCTTAGCAATGGAAATTCCAGTAGCGTCGGTTGTTGTAATTAAATGAGGACTGTGCAGGTTGTTGTGACGAGAACCCTATGTGATTATGACTTCCAATTTCCTGCTGGCTTCCCCATTGACTTTACTTGTGGGAAGCTAGCAGGGTACATTGAGAACTGCCCAGATTGCCATCATGTGGCTACAGGATGCTATGGATGGAATTTTGCGGACCCATTGTAAGTCCTTCTTCACCACCATCATACTTTGAACAGTTGCTGAACAAGGGGTCATAACCTGAGGACTACCTGTACAGGACCTTACCAATTGCAATCTTTTATTTATAGCCTTTGCAATCTGTTTCAGGAAGTCAATTTCCATAGGCCTACTGGCTTTTTTTAGTTTTAGCTAGTTCTAGAGATGTAATAACAATAGCAATCACACTTAGACTTATATACCGCTTCATAGTGCTTTATAGCCTTCTCTAAATGGCGTCACCATATTGCCCCCAACAATCTGGGTCTGCATTTTACTGACCTTGGAAAGATGGAAGGCTGAGTCAACCTTGAGCTGGTGAGACTCGAACTGCCAAACCGCTGCCAGCCAGCAGTCAGCAGAATTAGCCTGGAGTACTGTATTCTAACCACTGTGCCACCATGGCTCACTTAAGAAGATATTTCAACTCTATATTTTAACTTCCATCCTCTCTTTCTATCTAGATGCCATGGTAGGAGATACTCCCGTTTGTTTCCCTGATGAGGTTCCTTACAATCTCTGAGCTATCCTTATCTTGATAATAGATTACTAAATTATTTACAGAGGTGAATATGTCTGCCTGTCATACCTGCACCGGAAGTAAAGATAAGGATATAAGCTTCATTTTGCATGAAGGCATGTTTGGCAAACATCTGGTTGAGCTTCTCATCCAGGCTCCAGCTGCTTACTTCTGGCCCTAGATGCTCATGCTAGATCTTTCTGTCCTAGTCCTTCAAATCTGGTGTCTGTTGCATGTATATCTTCAAAGATCTCTCTCATGGAGGAATGCAGTCTATAATCAGGGGTGTCAAACTCGCGTTGTCATGTGACATTCCCCCCTTCGCTAAAATGGGTGGGCGTGGCCAGCGCGTGACACATCCAGCTCTTGGACTGTGAGTTTGACTCCCCTGATCTATATCAAATGACAAATCTTGTAATTTTGACTGAAAGGAGCTCTCTTTGTAGGGAATACATTTTAGGAATAGGCTGGGGGGAAAGACAGAAGAAAATGCATTCAGATGAACAGTCTCTTAAACAAAGAGCAGCAGAGTTATCAATAGAGAATATTGAGTAACTAACTGACACTCTCTCCATACATACTATCCTTGAGTTGCTGAAGAGTCCATGGCATTGAATTTATACTTTTGACAAGGACTGGATATGATATGCAATATTCAGTTAATGCTGGGGAAGAAAATAGCTTTCTACACTTTAGAGGAGGTAGTCATTGCATATTTGAGATCAGGGACGTGCAGACACTAGAGGCAAGGGAGGCGAGGCCTCACCAGTCTCCTCAGGGAAAGGAAAGAATTTTTTAAATTTTTTTTTAAATAATTAAAGCCAGGGTAGTTGCTACCAGTTTTCAAGTCACAGTGGCTTGGTGTCTGCTCTCAGTATTAACTAGGAGGAGGCCAGAGAACTAGGGGCCTCTTTTGCATAAGGAATTTTTTGCCTTTTAAGAGTTAAGCAAGGGTTAACAAGCAAAGAATTCCTTATGCAAATGAGGCACGTATTCTCTCGCCTCCTGTAGAGGGCATTTTTAGAGGCTTTTTAGAGTTCTCTGGGAGCAACTAGCTCAGTCTGACAGAGCTCTGGCTTTTCAAGAGGGGAGGGCAGGGCAGGGCAGGGAGAAGCAGAGTTGAAATCGTCTCTGAAACAGCTGGAAAAGGTGCATGTGGGGAGGGGGGAGGAATTCAAAAAGTTTGATCGGAAGGCAGCAGGGGAAGGGGGGGTAGGGCAGAGGAGCTGCTTTCAAGCCTTTGGAAAATTGAGATTATCTTAGTGCTGTATAGCTGGGATGGGGTTAGGGTGTGAAGATAGTCTTCATATCAACAAGGAGAACAGTTTTTGCAGTAGATGGGATATCATCAACTGTGACAATTTGCTAGTTTTATCAGGATGATGTGAGGGTTGCGCAATATGCCGCCCACTGCTCCTTTTGTATGTGGATCTGATGTCACATAGGCTTGTATCACAATACGGCTCACTGTTTTGAGAGGAAAACTGTTAAGAGAATTACTAAACGTGATACAGGTATGAAATATTCTTTTTATTTTTCCTACCTTCCAGTATGTCCATAATGAAAATAAAAAAATGGAATCTTTTGTAATGAGAAATATTATTTTATAGTGACTGAATTTAGAACTATTACTGGATATAAATGAACGATTCTGATTGAAGTAGTTTTTCTCATAGTTGAACATTTTCTAAGCTTCTAGAAGAACTATGGCAATCTCAACTGAGACTGAATACAAATATTCTCTTGCAATGAAGCCTTAATATTTTAATGGCTGAAATTATCTTAATGGATTATATCAAGCACGAGCAGTTTATTTTGGCCTAAGGATATGCATAGCTGAGTGGTATGCTGGGAACTATTCTCTTAAAAATGCATGGGAGCTGCACAAAAATAACCTGAATTGTACTTTAATGCATTAAATGTAATCTCTGGATTACTCAAAATTTCCACTGTCGGTTCTCCAAACTACTCAAAATTTCCGCTACCAGTTCTCCAGAACCTGTCAGAACCTGCTGGATTTCACCCCTGTTCCAATTCCTTAGCAGAAAGCTTCCTCAGTTGACTTTGTATCCACTGACAGAGAGGGAGGGAGGGAGGGAAGGAGAGCATGAGAGACGGGGGCGGGACAGACACATTTTGTTCTGTTTTTAGCATCATCAGAATTTTCAAATTTTAATATCAGTTTCCTTTATCTTAAGGAAATCTGTATGGGCGTGGAGCAACTGATAACAAAGGACCTGTCTTAGCCTGGATAAATGCTGTGAACGCATTCAAAGCACTAAACATAGTAAGTAAAAATGTGGCCTTGTAGAAAAAGAAGAGTTTTAAATGTTTTCAGCAATACTAAAAAGAGCCATTGGAGAAGGCAGTTTAAATTAGGGAAATATCAAGAAGGAGCGATCCAACACTCACATAAGAGGCTAAATGCTTATGTATTCTGGAATTCTTCATCACATTGGAGCCAACCATAGGCCTCATGGAATATCATGTGCAAAACAAATGCAACTGTTCTCTTGTGTGCTTCTCCCCAAGTAACTGGTATTTTCCTTGGATTCTGAAAGAGCTTTATAGTTAGCCCTTGGTAGCCCATGTTCTATTGTTGTGGCCAGCTGCTATTATTATTTAGATTTGTTATAACTACTTCATTCCAGAAGATTTGGCGTGGCTCACAACATCCAACATAAAACCTAAAAACATAAGCATAAGAGCCAAGACAAAAACAGCTATAATAATTAAAATATATATGATATGAGGTTAACTAGCATGTTAACCTACGGCCTGGGGACAGAGCCAGTTCTTAAGGAACATTTGGAGAGCGCAAATCCTATGTATCTCTGGATGATATTGTCCCAGAGAGCATGGGCTGCAACAGAAGAAGATATGCTTCCTTTGTCCCATAAGATAACAGCACTTGAGAGGACCCGCAGCACATCCAGCCTGCCTGAATACACTGGATGGGCAAAGACAATTGGAGATAGGCAGTCCTTCAAATAACCAGGCCCTATGCCATGAAGGGACTTTTTAGATGATAATCAACTTAAATTGCACTCAGAAGTCAAGTGTAACCAATGCAGCTCGCCTAGCATGGAATGTATAAAAAGTGCCAGTTATTTCTAAACCGGTGGCCCTCCACACATCTGGTGGCAGTGAATTTCATAGTTCAACTATGCATTGGTTAGAAGTGGAATTTTCTAAATCACATCATCTTAGATTCTGGAGGACATACCCAGGCTGGATGATCCAAAGATACCTTTCAAAGAAGAAGAGTACGTAGGGCAAAAATCATAATGTAGTCTGGCCCTCCAGTGTTGTTATGAAATAGGAAAGGAAGCACCAAGGAATAATTCAGAATGAGATGGTCATTTTCTTACACAGTTAATCAAAAACAGAAGAGAGTGAGTTAGGAGTTATTCTTTCAGTATATTGGCAAACTCAAGAGGACCAGATTCCACTTGAAGCAGATAAAGTTGTCTCATTCATAAATAGTTGATAGGTCAACAAGCCCTAGAAACATATGCAATTGATACAGCATGTGATCATGCTTATGACAGTAATATTCCAGGCTTCTAATTTCCCTTTCTTTCCTCTGTGATTTCTCAGAGAGACTAGTCCACAGAGCGCTTCCTTTTAGTCAATTATACACCATTCAAGCTTTGATCTCTCCAGTTAAACTGGGTACGAAATCTGCAGCCCTTAACAACCTAATTTCTAGGGCTGTGTGAATTAGCCAAGAGCTGATTTGTATATACACTTTGAATAATGAAATCAATTTGACCCCAAATGTTGGTTTGATCTTAAAATGTGTGTGTGTGTGTGTGTTTCTTTCTGGGTGTTTCTGTGTGTGCATTCAAGAAAGGTTGATTTCAATTTAGTTCAAAGGCACCTAATTTGTTGAGACAAATCATGTTTATTTCTACACCAGAGAACAAAAAATGCTTTATCTCAATGCCACAAAGATCTTTATTGAGGCGAATCACTAAGCTCTTTGTTGAAGCTAATCCAAGCCACATTGCAATGAACTGAACATCAGATTATACATTATAATTCTGTCTGACATTAAATGGAGAGTTCTTTTTTAAAATGGTCATTTAAAAGGAAATCTATCTATTTTTTAACCAGGATTTACCAGTAAACATCAAATTTCTTATTGAAGGCATGGAAGAAGCAGGATCCATTGGACTGGAAAAATTGGTTGAAAAAGAAAATGAAAGATTTTTTTCCAGTGTTGACTATATTGTGATTTCAGATAATACCTGGCTTTCCAAAACAAAACCAGCTCTTACATATGGATCCAGGGGAAATGCCTGCTTCTCAGTGGAGGTAAAAGGGTAAAACCAAAATTATTTGTGACTAAAATATTCTGATTGTATTCTGGGAGAGTTTCTTTCAAGCTGATAAAATGCAAGTTTTACTATCTCTAGATTAATTTTCCCAATTTGATGCCCAAAAGATAAATTGGATTGCAACAACTATAATTTCACATTTTGAGAAGAATGTTATGATATGTATGGAAAGTAACAGTTTATGGAAGGTTACTATAGAACAACAATGGGTATAATTTGAGCTATGTTTAGAAAGTAGAATTAAGCTCAAGAAATTTTAGGAGCAACCTGAGAAAGTCTCAGCCAAATTCACAAACTCTCATTCAAATTCAGAGTTGTAACTGAGGGTACAATAGCAATACCAGATTTTTATATCTCTGGAGAGGAGCTATAATTAGCAATAGCACTTAGATTTATATACTGCTTCACAGTGCTTTACAGCCCTCTCTAAGTGGTTTACAGAGTCAGCATATTGCCTCCAACAATCTGGGTCCTCATTTTACCTACCTCAGAATGATGGAAGGCTGAGTTAACTTTGAGCCAGTCAGGATCGAACTCCTGGTGGTGGGCAGAATCAGACTGCAATACTGCATTCTAACCACTGCATCACCACAGCTCATGGCAAAGAGGGATGACAGTCTTCAACTCCATGGAGAAAGGATATGAAAGTAACTAACTAATAAATAACAGATGAACTACAATCCCAAAATCCACCAATCAGATTAGATGAAAAAGGATAGTTTCTCTGAGTGGAGGACCCCTAAAACCTAGAAGCTGTGAGTGTGTGCTAAGTTATTTATAAACAATACCAGTATCAAGTCTAACAGTATTTCATAGAAATGTTTACCCCTAGTTTTCTTTATTCTTCAGCAACCCAGTTTAGGGATAAGGCTACTGCTTTTTAACTGCAGTCATCCAGTGGTGGATTTAAAATAATTTAACAACCGGTTCTCTGCCTTAATGATTTCTCCCAATAACCAGTTCACCAAACTGCTCAGAAAGTTAATTGCAGTCATTGTTAGGTAATTGGGAACCAGAAATCCATGCTGACTTACTGCAAAACTTGAGATCTACTAATAGATCATTTTCCCTACTGCTTCCATACAGGACATTTTCACTCTCTGTGTCTTTTCTGTTCTTCTTAACCAATACAAGACTGCATATTTAAGAACTGATCATCATTCCTAAGCTCTTCATTGTAAATTTGTATTTCCTCCCACTGTTTCTCATGTGCTTATTGATCATGCTTTTTTCTTACATTCCATGTAAAGAGATCAGGAGCTTATTGAGCCTCATTTTATTTTCAGGCTCTTTTAAGACAGATGAAGTGTAAAAAGAACAGTGACTAGCTAAAGATCGCTTTATAATACCTGGCAGAAATTTCAAATTGAGCTTCCTTCAATCAGAATCAATGTCTTATCTACCATTCTACACAGGCTACAAAGAAATGATGGGCAAATGGAATTCTTGAATTGACAGCTTCCTGTGTCCTTAGCTCATTACAATAGTACAATGTTGGCAAACCTTTTTTGGCTCGTGTGCCAAAAGCGGGAGGAGCGCAGGGGGGTCGTGCGTGGGCATGCCACACCCATAATGCTATGGGCACAACCACAGTGCATATGCGCGCATGACCAGTGCTCCCCCCCCCATTTTTGGCGTGCCTTCTTCACCCTGCCCAGGCTCCAGAGGCTTTATAGTAGCCTGAGGAGGATGAAAACAGGAGGCTCTCCGGAGGCTTCAGGGAAGCTCTGGAGCGCAAAAAAACAGCTCTACAGGCAAATCGGAAGTTCGGGAATGGACTTCCGGTTTGCTCGTAGAGCTGGTTTTAGCCCTCCAAGGCCTTCAGGGACATCCAGGAGGCTCCGGGGGGCAAAAAATGACCCTACGAGCCGGAGCCTTCAGGAAAGCCTCCTGGAGGCCCCTGAAGGCTCTGGAGGGCTAAAATCGGCCCTATGGGCAAACAGGAAGTCTGTTCCCAAACTTCCAGTTTGTCCGTAGGGCCAGGTTTTCGCACTCCAGAGGCTTCAGGGAAACCTCCAGAGGGCGAAAAATGCCCTCAAAAGAAGGCTGAAGTCAGCTGGCCAGCCTTGCGTGCCCTGACAAATGGCTCCACGTGCCACCTGTGGCACGCGTGCCATAGGTTCATCATCACGGCAAAAGTAGCCTTTAGCAGTGATTGTAGCTAGCATCCAATGTATAAAATAGGGGTATTTTCTCACTTTCTGCCCTCACATAAACTAGATATAACGACCCTCCATCCAGGATGGTTTTCCATCCATTCTCTGGAAAATTGAAATCTCTCCTAATCTGATGTATGTTTCTTTTGCTGAGAACCCTTAAGCAAGATTTCCATTTCCAAACATTTCTGGATGGATGGTCTCCTTGACTCATAGTCCAGGTAGATGATCTTCTTATCTTAATCTCTAGGAATATACTTCAGAATAGTGTGGTTATTGATCAGTGCTAAACATAGATATATGCATCAGTGGTGGGATTCACTTACTTTTGCTACAGGTTCGCAAATGTGAGTGTGCTCGCATGCTCGCTTCGCATGCCTGCACCACCTTCTGCGCTGAAGGTCGCACATTATGTCGGGGCGGGTGGGTGGAGACTCCAGCAGCCACCACTACTGGTTTCCCAAACCATTAAGAACCGGCTGAATACCACTTCTGATATGCTTGTTTTTTATTTGTATATACTTTATTTACAGACATAAACAACAATTCTTTTTTTTTTGAAATATACTTTTTTATTTTCCATTTTCATAACATACAATCACATGTATACTATTACATAGCCAGTATCCTATTGTATTAAGTAGTAATTACATCAGTTCTTCTTGTCATCAACGCCCAGAAAGATAAAAACCCATTATTAGCTCTTCTGCTCTCCATACACCTCTTTCTTCTACCTCTCTCCTACCTCCTTTCTTCCCTCCATCATCCTTTCCTACTCTACTTCCCCTTCCTTTCTCCTTCTCCTCTCTCTACATTCCACTTCTCCTTATCCTCCTCATCTTCCCCCCTTACCCTCTCTCCTATCCCTCTCTTCCCATCTTTCTTCTCTCTTCTGTTTCCCACTCTTCCTCTCATTGGTGTATTTCCGCTTCTGAGCAAACTCCAATCTATGTTGATGGTATTTATGCTTCCATATCAATATACTTAACATATCCTAGTTTTAAAGAAAAAATAAGAGAAGACAGTATACATGTGCAATCATATTACCTTAAAATCTAACACCCCTCGTCAAGCCTAATATACATCCCTCCCTCCCCCCTACCCCCCTCAGCCTATCCTCCCCCGACTTCCCAGAACCCATACATGGTATAAATCTTTAACAAAAACAGTCTAAAATATATTGGAAAAAAGAATAGAAAATTGATAACATCTTTACATTGAACTTAGCTCCTCCTTGCTAAGCTAGCTTTAAACAATTTATATCATTCCTGATCTTAATCATAAACTATCTGGAATTTCTTAGTCCCATATTTATTTTGTATATAATCAATCCATTTTTTCCAGTCTCGTTTATATCTCTCGTTTGAGTGGTGCTTAAGATATGCAGATATTTTAACAACAATTCTGATACATCAAAGACAACAGAATGTTTGAATGTTGGAGGAACTTTGCTAATTGAAAGACAAAAACCAAATCATTTTTTTTACAATTAATCTTGGTGCAGGCACCCATAAAACACCAGTACTGTAAATTCAAAATTCATTGAAATGTTGATTTTGTCTGTATGATGATTTAAGTTGTCTTTATTTAATTTAGGTAGAAGGTGGTGAAAAAGATCTTCATTCAGGAAGTGCAGGTGGCATCATCCATGAGCCCATGTCTGATTTGGTAGCTCTACTTGGTAAAAAAAGAGAAAATTATATATTGTTTATATGGAATTGTTAGGTTTTTTACTGATGGGAGGGGGGGTGTCTTCCATTTCATAGCACTTTACCATGAAAACCAAAAAATGAGTTGAAAATGCTTAAATGTGTTCTTCTGATGATTTCACAGCATTACTGAATAGCCTCTTGCAATCCTTCAGAACAGGGGTCTCCAAACTTGGCAAATTTAAGACTTGTGAACTTCAACTCCCTTCTGGGAGACTCCCTGCTACAGATGATTGGGAGGCTGAATTGTGACCAAGTCCCTCAATCACATCACAAGGCAACATAAACACACAGATTTCTGATGTTATCTGAAAAGATGAGAAACTTCTAAAAGGCTTCCCGCTAATGCCAAATGTTGTGATATTTAAGGAGATCTTAACTGCAAGGCTAAAACATAGAAGTGGAATGCTAATCAAAACATGACATGAAGTTAACTGATGTTATATGGGCTGGTATAATTTGTATAAAGATTAATCGATACATAGATTTAAATTATACAAAATGTAAATTGGTTTTGTTTAAATCAATTTGGAAGGGAGGTAAACCTATCAGGATACGTTACTTTCTATTTTAAAATGACCCTCCTTTATTTTCTGTCTGCAATCTACTGTATATTAGCATAATAATATCTACATTTTTAGTTTCCTCTCTCCTTTAGCAGATTAGAGCCAGGCAATAGTTTAGTTAGTTTTCATTAAACAGTAAATGCTAATACGATAAAATAATTATTACAATTTGTTTTGGTTGTTGTTGTTTGGAAAATAGCATGAGGAAGGTGTGTTGGATACATTCTCCACCTTGAGTTATTTGTAAAAATAATAAAGACAGGATACATAGAAATAAATAAATAAATAAATTTTGATTCTATAGACAGTCTCGTGAATTCATCTGGACTTATTCTGATCCCTGGAATATATGATGATGTGGCCCCGTTTACAGAAGAGGAGAAAAAACAGTATGAGTTGATAGAATTTGATGTGGAAGAACATAAATCAAATCTTGGAGTACAGGAATTCCTTTACGATACCAAGGTATGGTACTTTCAGTAATAAGACACCATTGTTACAAAACTCCCCATTTATAGGGCAAGATTATGCACATCATATTTCCTATTGTAGATTCTGTCTTCTGTTTTCACAAAGGCAGGGAAAAAGAATAGATGCAGATCTTTTTATTAGTTTTATTAGGAATTGTATAAATAAAAACCAAGATTCTTTTTCATTACAATTATTTATAGTTATCTGCTTTCCAAAGATCTGGGTGGAAATTAGGGAAACATCAATTTTATTTCTCTTGTCACACATGGAAATCCTTGTAGCAGGTACTTAAATTAACCTAATTGTTTAGAAAAGCAACTTTAATAATTATTGCAATCCCATGGAAACATTTTCTTGTCAGCAACTTTCAGATTGTAAAATTAATATTTAAATGACGTAGGCACATAATCTTGGTGTGAGGAAGCAGAATCTCAACTATAACCCCAATGTCGCCTTAAAAAGATCCTTCTGAGAGAAGAAAGAGAAGAAAGTGGGATAGGAAGGAGGGAGGGAAGAAGGTAGGGAAACAAGGAGGGAAAGAGGGAGGGAAGGAAGGAGAGAAGGAGAGTAGATAGGAAGGAGGGAAGGAGGGAAGAAAGGAGGGAACTTAAGAGAAGAGAAAGGAAGGAGGGAAGGAGGAAAGGAGGGAGGGAAGGTATGAGAGAAGGAGGGGGGGATGAAGAGAGGAAAGGGAAGGGGAAGGAAAGGAGGAAAGGAAAAGAAAGGAGGGAAGGAAGGAGGGAAGGAGAGAAGGAGGGAGGGAAGGAAGGGGAGTGGGAAAGAAGAAACAAGGAAAGAGGGAGGGAGGGAAGAAGATACCTAACCTTTGATGTCTATAATGATTTTGATATTATGGGAATGTCTTGAAACGCAGTCAAATGTAAAGCAAAACAGTGGATGTTGTATTGTCTTTTACCAGTTATTGGTTGTTGTATTTTTCTTTTACTAATAAAAATTTAAATTAAAAAAAAAAAGATCCTTCAAACCTAACATTTACATTGGATGGCCTTGCTCCAATGCTGAGTGGAAGTACTCTTCATCCATTCATGAGTTCTGATAAAACTATCTTACCATGACATTGTACCCCATTGCAAATACTTATCTTGCCTTTCTGTCAGCCTAGAGTCCTTTTAAAGATGTTGACTCTGGTTAGAACAAGATAGCCATTCCGTTGTCTCCCAGAGCTGGACACCACTGTCTTGTGGTCTTCTTGTGAGGAGCAAGTGTCACTTTATATGAGCTCAAGTCCTTTCCTTGCCTGGAGAGGAACTATAATTAGCAATAGCACTTATATACTGCTTCACAGTGCTTTGCAGCACTTTCTAAGTGGTTTACAGAGTCAGCATATTTTCCCCGAGGCCTCATTTTACCCATCTCAGAATGATAGAGGGCTAAGTCAACTTTGAGTCGCTGAGAATCGAACTGCTGGCAGCTGGCAGTCAGCAGAAGTAGGCTGCAGTACTGCACTCTAACCACTGCACCACCATGACTCATAAAGAGCCTGTCTATTTGTTGCCTCTTCATTCTGCTGTTGTTGGTTCTGTTTTTTATAGGGAAGCCATCTTCAGTCTATTTCTCCCTTGAGAACTGACCATTCCTAATTCTCCAGAGATCAAGGAAGGGACAAGCGAAGCATATTCAAACATGCAGGATTCTACTCCTATAACTTTATAATAAACATAGCATTAACATCAGTAATTTTGCTTTCCTAGTCTAATCTATGTTAGATAGTTAAGGTATGTTTAATATTATCAACTATTTAAGATTGGGTGTTAAACTTGATTTTAGTTAGATGTGAGCAGTCTCTGAAAAGGCAGTGGAATTGGAGTAATATTTAAAAATATCCTGAAAGAGATATCATTGCTCACTACTGTAGCTTTATTGAATACACTCTGGCTAAAATTTTCTATTTCACTTTGTTCATTCTCTTTTACAGGAGAAAATACTCTCACATATGTGGCGCCTGCCATCTCTCTCTATTCATGGGATAGAGGGAGCTTTTTACGAACCAGGTATCAAAACAGTTATACCATCAAAAGTCATAGGAAAGTTTTCGATCCGGCAAGTCCCCCATATGGACCTGTCTAAAGTGGAACACCAGGTAATATTTTCCTGAAACCTTGTATGACTCTCAACATATCTTAAATGGTTTGTTATTGATCTTTAGCATAATTCTGAGTGGCTTAGCCTGACACAGTTTTGGTACCAAGCTTCTTTTTCATAATGAGATATGAAAAATGAGCAGCTAAGCGAAAAGTTTTATTATGTGCAAGAGAGCTTGAGATCAGGACTCTGTCATCCTATTGGATTATTCCATTCTCATGTTATAGTAGTATAAGCTCTGAACAGTTTGTTGTTAATGGGCCAAGAAGACTGATGGAAAACTGACTTCCTAGATCAGATTCAGCTGCATGCCTGATTGTTTTTGGTTCCTTCACTACTTAACATTGCAGGCTTTTTCTAATGGCTTGCCAGTTTTTAATAGCTTTTCAGGGCTCTGTCTATGGATAACAAGAATGATGTGAAGTGATTTGGTTGCAAAATTCAGATCCCAATAGCATTTGATTGCCAAGGGACACATCTCTTGCCCAAATCACAACTCTCTCTTCCTCAGATTGTTCAGTTGTAGCCATGGGAGGGAACGAAACTGCTTGCAGCCCAGATTCTGAGTGTGAAAAACACTGGCACTGGCACAGGCTGAAGACTGAGAAGAGGCTCTAACTTGAAGAAAATTAAAGAAAAGCAGACATCTCAGTGGGAAATTGAAGATGAGGCAGGAAGGGTTACTGGGGCAGGGCCATCTGTGGACGGTGATGATAATCAAGCCCCATCTCTTTTTATGTCCTTTGATTGGACAGTTGTTCCTATCATCTTGATTTGGTTGATACTCCTCCCACCAATTTACTACCTAGCTCATTCATTCAGTTAGAGGTTTTCGGTTTTGAGTTGTACACAATAGAAGTAACAGTTTAAAAGACCATTAAAAAACAACCCCGAAAATAATTTATTTCTTTTTTTAGGTGAAAAAACATTTAGAAGATGTATTCTCTAATCGAAGAAGTCCAAATAAGTTGACGGTGTCTATGCTAATGGGTGCAGTGCCTTGGATTGCTAATATTAATGATCCTCAGTATACAGCTGCTAGAAAGGCAATCAGAAAAGGTTTGTACTATTTTAGGCATTGCAATTTATGTTTTGCATGTAGGACAAACATTTATATAATATTTGTGGGTTTGTGGCAAAGACCAAACATTTATATAATATTTGTGGGTTTAAAGTTCTAGAGAAGTGGAAATAGAAAATTGTCAGATACAGAAAGAAGCTATGGTTCAGTTACACAATACTTTTGTTCTATGTTTCAAATACCACATCTGTATGTTGCATCATAAGCACTTTTGAAGGGATTTCAAAAATAGATGATAGAGGTCAAGCAAGACAGGGGATAAAAAGTAACCATTCAAGCTTTTTCCCGTGTCTTTTCAAACTTAAGCACAGCAGGGATCATTGGAATTGCTCAGTTAGTTTATATGGAATAGCAATAGCACTTAAACTTATATACTGCTTCACAGTGCTTTACAGCCCTCTCTAAGCAGTTTACAGAGTCAGCATATTGCCCCTCAAAATCTGGCTCCTCATTTTACTCACCTCAGAAGGATGGAAGACTGAGTCAACCTTGAGCCGGGGAGAACCGAATTGTCGAACTGCTTTAGCCGGCCGTCAGCAGAAGTAGCCTACAGTATTGTATTCTGACCACTGAGCCACCAATGACTCATACTTAAGCATCTTTGGATGTTTAGCAACATATACTTTACCAGTAATTATATCTTGTTTTATTTTTATATTTTGCCACCACAAAAAAAAATACATCATAAATATATTTTCTCCTTTTCTATGTTTTAGTGTTTAATCAAGATCCAGATATGATTCGGGATGGATCAACAATTCCAATTGCCAGAGTGTTCCAGAATATAACAAGGAAGAGTGTGATGATGCTTCCAATTGGTGCAATGGATGATGGGGAACATTCCCAGAAAGAGAAAATAAGCAGGTTCAAAAATTTTAATTAATTACATATGTTAGCATAAAGGAATTTGCTTCATTTCCTCATTTATAATTCAGTCAATGGTGAGGATGATTGTGGAAGGAGATCATCATTTCTCTGTCCTCCATTTTTGCATGTATTAGTACCTGTCTCATTTCATAATTTATAGAGGTCTTAGCTTATTTACAAACTTGATTCATGTTTTGTGTTAAGTTAGTACTTGTTTTAACTACGATGTGTTTTGATGAATGATTTAATCTCTTTGAGATATAAGCTTAAGGAAAAAACTATTATTTACTAAAGAAAATATGTAGGTTCAAACATCAAACTCAGCCTACAGCCTAGCTGTTTAGAACTTCAAAGCAACAAAACACCTTTAACTTTTTGATTGCTTGACAATTGTTTTTCTTTCCTTTCTTTCATGATCAGATTTAACTATATCAATGGAACGAAGATGTTTGCCTCCTTTTTACTGGAGATTTCAAAACTTCAGGCTTCCAAGTGGAAACAGTGATGATGGCCCATAAAACTACAGTCCTATTGTTTTCATTTATGTCTTATGCACGGCTGCAGTTCCCAATGCATATGGTGATGCTGTATGAATTCTTCCAGAAATATATTTTCAGACACATATTCTTATGACACGTAGCTAAGTATTTCTTTCTCATTTGCTTTTTGTCCCTTAAATGCAGGGATGGGTTTCAACCGGTTCGCGGTGGTCCCTGCGAACCGGTTGGTCGGCGAACCCGGAAGTAAGTAATTTCCGGGAACGGCAAAGGGCCTGCCCGCCCGCCCGCGCTGCTTACCCAGTTTTGACGAGTTCTGCGCTTCCACGCATGCGCAGGACGCATACAGCGCCTGTGCGATCCTCCAGGAGCAGCTGGAGCATCGCACAGACGCTAGTACGTATGCGTGCACTGCGCGCGTGCACGAGGACGCCGCCGGCCCTGTTCCAACCGAACCAGTTGGAACAGGGCGAGAAACCCACCCCTGCTTAAATGTATGTATTTCAGTAAGAGAAAGGCTGGATTCACACATTATATTATTTGTTGAACAAGCCAATGAGTGAGTTCATATAAACCCAGGAATGGGCACCTTGCAAGCTATATATAGTGCCTTGTGTGATCCATAAGCATCCACCAAAATTTGTGGCAAGATGGTAGAAAAATTAGCAGCAATTTTTAAAAATTTAAAATGACAAATAATGTTTGGAATGGGATCACAAAGATTCTAGCAGATGAAACAGCTAGTTCGGTGACCATATGCCCAAGTGTTCTGATGCTCAGTTCTCTATTTGTATTTTTAAAAACATTTATGAATTTAGCACCATGGCAAGGCTAAATCACGGTGCATATAAATATTATCAATATTATTCAATATTCAGAGTACTGTTTTGCTAGCACATTTATCTCCCATGTGGAGAGTACAAGTATTCTCAAGTACAATAGCTTATTAGAGTCTATCTGAAGTGATCTATTAGATTATATCCATTGCATTTATTTATTTGAACTCAATTATTTTCTAACCAATATCGCTACAATAATAGATTTTAATTCTGTCACAATATTGTGTTGAACTGTACCAAAAGTTATGTCAGCAATACCAGTGAAATGGCTTCCTTGCTTATGGTAAACACTAAGTCATTTTATGAGAGCAGTGATCACATGGTTAGGATACTGGGTTGATGATCAGCAAGCCCATGTTCAAGACCCAAATGCTGCTGTTTGGTGGGGTGAGATCCCATCATTTGCTCCAGCTCCTGCCAATCTAATAGTTCGAAGTGAGCAATTGTGAGTTGATAGATAGGTACCACTTTGGTGGACATATTAGGAGCCCCTAACTGGGCATTCTGCAGGCAAAGCTAATCACCAGTTAATCACAAGTGGTCATTGGCTAATCATTTCAACCTGGGAGTAGGGAGCATGGGGCATGAATACAATGAAAAGCCATTTTAAGAACTTTGGAGTAGCTTTGAAAAGTCATTATAACATTGATTTTGTTTTTAAAAAGGTAAACCAAAAAGCATCGCACCTGAGCAAATATCTTTAATAAGCCAAGTGGAATGTTACAAAATTGTATGCAAACATCTGAGCTAATTGAGAATTCCATTATGTAAGAGAGCTGACCTGATATTTTTCTGGATTTCATTTTACATTTTTCTGGATTTCATTTTAAAACTTTTTTAGCATATAAAATCATTTTGTGCTTCAGCAATATACATATATGCAGTTTTCTTTGTCATGTTTTTATTTTGTTGCTTGCTAAGGTAGGCTATTTTTTTAAAAAAAAACCAAATATACACTTTTTAGTTATCTTTACAAACCTTACACACTTCTAAAAAATTAATAGATGCTATAATTGTAAAAAAAGGACCAATCAACAGTGACAATATGATTCGTATTTTTATTTTAGAAGACCTATGCAAATTCTAATATAGTCTGCTAGAGATTAGAAACTGATCTCAACGTTTGGACCAAAGAGATCCTGGCACCACTGAGATAGTTATGTTTCAAAATAATTTCTCATTTGCCTGGGATGGTTATTATATTTTGGGGTTTTAATTTACAATAATTATGGGTATGTAAGTGACTGAAAAATAGGCAGTGGCTTGCAGTTTCCAAGTTCTTGGTATAAGAAGTTGGGATTGGTATATTCAGTTTTGCTTTTGCCTAAATAAAGAGATAATATATTTTGATATTTACTGTCAAAAAGGAATTGTCTAATGCTAATTTATGTTTAATTTTAAAGCACACGTTTTTGTAAAGTATTTACAAAATTAAAAATGAAAGTAATTTTAAATATTTTTTTTCAGCAGTTATTCCGTATATGTGTTTTATGGTATAATACTGTCTCTTTCCTTCAAAACTTAATCAGTTCCTTTACGTGGTACCTTCTTTTTGAATAGTCCCCAAACAATATGAACTGAAACACATTTAGATACATCAGATTAGGGGGGGGGGGAATTGTTCAATAGTATTTGCAAGAGTTTGTTGGCACTTTTATATTTGTCCTTCGGGATTTTAGTACTTAGAATATTATCTGTTGACTGGTACAAAATGAAATATACCGCATTTGGGGTTTTCATTTTGAACATGGAATGCTGGAAAATAATCAAAAGTAGAGGTAGCCCTTGACTTATGCCCCTTTTGTTCAATGACAGCTCAATGGAAATATGCCTTGGAAATGGTACTTTATGGCCCATAAACTATCTCTAGCGATTGTCCCGTGATCATATGATTGTGATCTGGGTGTTTGGCAAGTGGTTAGCTCTTACGATCAGTTGCCAAGGCCTAAGCACCCTCTGATCACATGATCGCCATTTGTAATCTTCTCTGCCATCTACTTTAGAAATACAATGGGGATGCTGGCAGAAAAAGTTGCAAGCTGCTTTTGCCTGTTGAGAGGACTGCATTTCATTTCTGGGGGCTGGCTGGAAAACCAGCCCCCAGAAATGCCAAGGGAAGATCAGCTCTTTTGGTGGGGTGCAGAAATCAATCAGAATAGATGTGGAAGGCACCTTGGAGGTCTGCTAGTCCAACCCCCTGTTCAGGAGACCCTATATCATTTCAGACAAGTGGCTGTCCAGTCTCTTCTTAAAAACCTCCAGTGATGAAGCCCCTACAACTTCTGAAGGCAAGCTGTTCCACTGGTTAATTGTCCTCACTGTTAAGAAGTTTCTCCTTAATTCCAGGTTGTTTCTCTCCTTGATTAATTTCCATCCATTGTTTCTCATCTTGCCTTCTGGTGCTTTGGAAAATAAGTTGAGCATAGAACATAAGTTGAGCACTGAAAATAAATGGAGCACAGATCCCAAAAATCCAGGCTTATGGAGGGGGAGCTAAACTAGGTAGGTAGCTCTTTTCACTCCGTCCATTTAAAGACCTGGGAATGCTGGGATTGCTTCTGATTGCAACTTAATGACCACATCATTCAAAGATCGAGATTCTGATTCCAGTTGTGGTGGTAAGTCAAGTACTACATGCATACATTGGATCAACAGAGTCACACCTGCAGGTCTTCTGTGAGGACCCTTGTCTGCTCTGAAATAAACTTCCTCAAATCTCTGCACTTTGACAGACAAGCTGTATTAAGCAGCGATTGGGTGCTTCCTGAAATCTCATGAATCACCAAAACAGTAATTGCTGGCAGCGTTTTAACAGGATCAGCTACTTTAACACTAATTAAACAGAAGACTACTAAAACTAGAAACAATTAAAAACGCTATGTGAGAATTTGCTTGTGGCTGTTTCTGATGAGCACTGAAGAAGCCAAAAGTTTCCCTTCTTCTACAATATTCATAATTGCAAGGCTCGTGAACAGCCCAATTAGATTTAATTTCCGTATGAAAAATATAGCTTTATGTAGCATACAATCTCACATCATATATTCCGGGGGCAAAATTACAGCTTGTTTTTTTTTTAATTGCCCATTTGTCATAATTTGCACATTCCACATGTCTTGCTCTTAGAACACTTGTGACCGCTATTTAAATGGAAGCCAAGATTGATGTTTTTGTGATGTCAGTGATTGGTTTTACATGGAGTCGGAGGAAAGTAGGAGTTATTTGCAGGGTGAAATACTGTCTGCACCAGCAAGTTTAAAGTAACTGATCTGTTTATTTAGAATGGGAGCCATAAGAATGCTAACTTGCAGGCACAGATGAGAACCAGGTCTGAACCAGAGTTGAAACTTCAGGTCAACAAGTAACAACTGTTCAACTTGTAGCCATCAAGCACAGACCAAACTATCTGATGACCAGTGGGAAAGGCAGGGGGGGGGGAGCACCATGTCTAAGCTACTCCAACTGGGTAGCTTTGGAGGCTGAGGCTACTACACATCGTTTTTTGAAACTGCAGTGGTTGGGGAGCAATGCAAGGTGAATGGACCTATAGGACGTATCTAGAATTCAGAATTTTATCCCTCCCCAAAGTATTTGATAAGATTATTTTTTATTTATCAGGATTGTGCATATTTTAGGGTGTTTATGATCGTTTTTATGAGCTTCCACTTCAGTATGGTGAGAAATTGTATAACAGTTTTCTACAGCTTTCAACAGGGCAGATCTAGGACTCTGCAAAAACGGGGCTTGGAATTTATATACAGATGATGTTGTAGATTAAAGAAAAAAAAACACAAATACTTTTACTTCTACTTGGAAACCGCTTCCGGACTTTGTGCTCGAAGTGGGAAAAAAATGAAACTTTGATTTTGGATTTTACCGATTAGATAGATTTGTTTTTCTGGAAATGGCTAGTTTATACTATTATGTAAAAGTAAAAAGTTGAGGTTTGATGTTAATGCCTTATTCTACTGCACCAAATGGAGTCGGAAGTCAATGCCTTTTTTTTCTTTTTTCACTTTGCTTTCCTGCACTTAGATCTTCCCTAACATCCCTACTATTTACTTTTGTTTCTTTTTTTGTATGCTATATTATAAACTAATAAAATTGTTTTTTTTTTAAGATGATGCTGTAGGTTATTCACCACTGGGATATAAAAAACCTACATCCTATTTCAGTTTAAACTAACTGCCTATCTAGCCCAGTGTTATTCACCCTGATAGCAATTATTCTTCATCTTCCTCTTTTAGTGTTATAAAGGAGATTCTCATGCAGGTAGTCCTCAACTTACAACAGTTCATTTAGTGACCATTAAAGTTACAACAGCACTGAAAAAGGGACCTATGACCATTTTTCAGTTACAATCTTTGTAGCATCTCCATGATCATGTGTTCAAAATTCAGATGTTTGGCAACTGGTTCAAAGTTCTGACCACTGCTGTGTCTCAAAGTCACTTAATCCCTCTTTGCAACCTTTGGACAAGCAATGTCAACAGGGAAGCCAGATTCGCTTAACAACCGGGGTACTAACTTATCAACTGCAGTGATTCACTTAACAATTGTAGTAAGAAAGGTCCTAAAATGAGGCAAAATTCACTTAACAACAGAAATTTTGGGCTCAATTGTGGTCAGACGTTGAGGACTTCTTGTCAAATGATTATCTGGTCCCTTTACTACAGGGCCTAACTCAATGGAAAAATAAGAGCCAAACAATACTGTATCACCCAGTATTTATTTGGAAACGAGGTTGGTGAATGTACATCAAGTGGTTTATAATTAACATTGTTTGGACAGTTAAACAAATAAGAGAAGCTTAAATAAACATGACTTGGACAAATCTTGGACAGAGAACATTTTTCTGAACCGTTGACTCAGTTTCCAGTGGCAAGAAGAGGGGATTTTTCTGTTTGGTTCTGCAGCTATGCTGAGATGCCCTTTTATCTTCTTATATGCAATTGTCAAAGATGTACGAGACATACTTAGAACAGATGGAACATGCTCCTACTCGTATTCTCAGCAGTTTGGGAGATTTCCTTAAGTAGAACTAGAGACTTTTTTTTGATTGTGCAATAGCTAAAACCATAAGGAATGCAACACTGATGTGCAACAGGAAAAGCTGTCCTGGACCAGATGGCTGATGTTTTGTGTTCGTCCTTACCGTAATGATTTTATTCCTTGTTTGAAATTTCCTTTCCCTTTAAAAATAAAGGCATTTATTCTGTAACAAAAACATTGGAATTGTTACCAAATATTTATTTGTTCTTTGAAGCTGAGAAGGTGGCACTGGGGCTGTGTTAAAACAAGTTTGAACTTCTGAGCTGCTTTACAACAAGGCATTTTTTGTCATGGAAGAAAAGTTCAATCTTTTCTTTATTCTCTCTTAGAATAAAGTCACTTGGGTATACTTCTCTGGAAATGTAATAATAATCAGAGGGATAGGCACATTAGGTTAAATAAGCTACAAGTAGGATACTGTATGTACTTGGAGATAGTCCAAGAATTTAAATGTGAAAATACCCTCCAAATTAGGTTCAGTTTATCCTGGATGGACCCATCTTCCGTATATAGTTTTTTTCTTCAGCTTTTTAGAAGTGCCTATATAGTATACACTCAATGGTAAAATGAACCCCCAAAATCTATCTTGTCCACCTGCTATTTCATATTTTATCAAGCAAGAATATGTTTATTATTTTAAATATATATTGTTTTGAGGTTGATTTTTTTTAAATTCAGGAAGAATTAATATAGAATGTGACATGATAATACCTTCAAAAATATAAGCTACACATATTCTTGTTGACATGTTTTCACACATGCAAAAAAGCCCCTTTCAAAAACCAAAATTAACATTTATTAAATATATATGCCACCCATCTTGCCATCTAGCCCAGCTGACTCTAGGCAACTTACAATGCAATAAAAGTAGAAATATAAAAACAATTATAAATGGAAGAACAATTAAAATTACAAGAATTAAAAATCGGAAAGCCAAAAAAGCCTGAGAGGAATAGGGATGATAACTTCCCTATGATCACATCAACCACTTACAGCCTCAGGTGACTCTGTCTGAGCACACACGCCAGCTGGCAGAACCAGGTTGTGTAACAGGTTATGTAACGTCTAACTTACTTTTAAATAACCATGACGAGTTTTCAAAACTTCATGATGTTATTTAAACCATATACCAGTATTTAAACAGTTTTTGTACTCATGTACAATGCAATTTTCCCCACACAATTCAATGGAATATTTTTTACTTATACTGTACATGGTGATAAGAAAAGGCTGGAGCTTATAGCGATATATACAATCTTTAGGTCTCTTATAGCGATATATACAATCTTTAGGTCTCTTTCAAATTTCCTTATTAAAAAATGATAGATGTATGGTTATATTATTTGGTACCTACTATTGGGAATGTGTTTTGTTCAGGAGCATCCTATTATGTTGCTTCAGTTTGATTTGATATATAGCGCTTAATGGACTTAACATCAGTAGTCTAGGTTTGTACCACCATGCACCAGTATTTGGTTAAACAAATGAAATATTTTCAAATATTAAGGGTATGGGGACCTATTTTTGAACATCCCTCATTAAAAGCTACCAGGTCCTGCAGCATTTCTCATCCATCCATCTTGAATTGCTGGAATGGTTTTCCCCCTTGAATCAAACATTCAGTAATATTCAGAAACTCAAAACATGAATTCAATTGAGTATATAAAAGAGACTTCATGGGCTACATAGTTATAACAGAAACTTATCCAGTATCTTCACAGATGTCCACCTATTAAATAAAACAGTAAAAAGGGCATTTATATGGCAATCATTATAGTGGAATCTATCACTACTGCATTGGTATTCTAATACTATATTGTAGAATGGCTAAAGATAATTGTAACATTTGAATGCTGGAGAAATATTCCTTCATAAGCCTAAATGATAAATGAATTAATCTAATTTAAAAATGTGGCCCAAAGGGGCTAAATATACAAACATGAAAAAAGAAAAGCAATTCCAGGTGCTTAAACACTAATGAAAGTTATCTGTCCGCCATGCACCCTCTACTGGCTACATAAAGTTTTACAGAATCTTTTCTTAAATTCTAAACCTGTATTTTTTATTATTAGAACCAATGTTGCTATAGTTACTTTTTAAATGCTTTAAAAGTTTTGTTGCTTGATTCCAGAAGTAGAGAATTAGAATTTTGTATCTTTTTTATTGACCAAGAACTATACTTACAGCAGAAAATGCTGCCCCCCCCCCCCCCCCCCCCCCGCCTAATGATGTAGCAATGGAACAAAAGCATGTAATAATTGGTCTCCTCCCCATGAGGCTAACTAAAATCAACCCCAAGCTCATGTTACTAAGACTACTATAAACAAATGGACATATAGCATATTAAAGTTATATTAGGTTGTAGATACATAGGTAGTCCTGGACGTATTATCACAATTGAGCTCAAATTTTCCATTGCTAAGCAAGACAGTTAAATTTTTGTCCCTCTTTACGACCTTTCTTGCCACAGTTAAGTGTGTCACTGCAGTTGTTAAGTTAGTAACACGGTTATTAAGTGAATCTTGCTTCCCCAGTGACTTTGTCAGGTCACTAAAGGCAATCATATGGCCCTAGGATATTGCAACTCTCATAAATACATTCCAGTTGCTAAGCATCTGACTTTTGAACACATGACCATGGGGATGCTACAATGGTTGTAAGTGTGAAAAAGTTATAAGGTGCTTTTTAAAGTGCTGTTGTAATTTCAAACAGTCACTAAACGAACAGTTGTAAGTCAAGGACTACCTGTATACTAGAATTATGCTTTCAATACAACACAGAATAAACTAATATAATTTCAGCTCATAAATGAATTAAATAGCAAATTACCTTCACATTATATGTGAATAAATATCCTGAGAACATGTAATCCCACCTAAGTTATGTAGCAGAATCAGTTGCTATATCTGTTGTATCAGAGAATCTGTATATGAAACCTTTTCCCTCACTGATGAGATACTAAATTCATAATTTATCCACATAGTAGTTTTGAAAAATGTCCAGTGCTAGATTGCCAGAATGCTTTATGCTATTTGCATAGTATTAACTTCTAAATTAAGTTGTTATTTGCTATTAACTTTGCAATTAGCTAATTTAAATGAATAAACTGAATTGAGATACAGCCATTTCAAAAGGAACTCTTTTGAGTTCCATGGTTTTACATAGCAGGACAGAATCAAAATCACCTGGTCCTTAGCAGTTCTTAAAAGTAGGTAAATACAATCACAGATGAACAACTCATGACACGTTACACCATGACATCATTTATTTTACAAAAAGAAAGGCAAAATGGAAGAAGCCGTGTGCGAAAAATTAAGTACACCTTATGATCAATAGTTCAATAGCTTTGCTGGCTGGGGAATTCTGGGAGTTGAAGTCCGCCAGGATTAAACTTGCCAAGGTTGGAGACCTCTGCTTTTAAACGTTCCGTTTAAAAAGAAAAACCCACACACAAAGTCGCACAACTCCTCACGCGGCTGTTACCACGGTTAACTGTCACGACGTTTCCGGTTTTCCCGCCCACCCCTGTCGTGGGACGTGACGTAGGATGTTCCGACAGTGACGTCTGACGGCGATTCTACGGCACGCCACTTGTGACCAAGATCATCACAAGCGGAGGAAGACGGCTTCCCCCCCTCTGGTAAGCAGAGACCAACGGTTGGCGGTTACCGCGCGTCGCAGGAAGGCCTCCGCCTGCGACTATTATAGGAGTCAATCTGTGGGTCAGATGGTTTTCCCAGACTTTCACCGGACCTTTTTCGTTTCCGTAGGGCTTTTTGGGCCTTTCTGCTGCCGTCGTTTGCCCCCCACCCCCCCCTTCCTCCTCTCAGTTAATGGGCTGGAAGATTAAAAAAAAATACAAGTTTTTGGCCAATCAGTACCCGTTACCGCAACCCGAGGTTGATGAACCAATTTCTGAGTGGTTGGGCGAGGAGGGCGGGAATATAAATGCACGTAGCGATTGGCTAAGGCGTCAAGATTTCTTGCCCGTATTTTAAGGGTGTGTGTGTTGGGGGGGGGGGGAAGAGTTCATCTCTCGAGTGCGCATGCGAGGGAATCATCACGGCTTCTGTCAGTCGTACTGCGCAGGTGTTAGGTGCGACGGCTGTTGCTCAGAAGTGCGGAAGGGAAGCACCGAGAAGCTTTTGGAGAGTTTTGATATTATAGTTCACTGAGACCTGACGGTGCCTTGCGCGACAAAGTTTGTTGTGCCCAGGTGGCTTTGTCCGTTGGTCTATTAGAGATAGACTGCAAAAATCTGGACCGCAAAAACCGAGTCTACCATGAAATAGCAGCACAAAGCTCAGAAAACACCAATTATGTGCTGGTGTCTAGCGAATTATATCTGGAAATATTTACTAGGCACAAATATAGGCTGTCTGAGTTACCTAGATCAGAGGTGTCCAAATTTGACAGTTTTAAGGCTTGTGGACTTCAATTCCCAGAATCCCTTAGTCAGCCATGAGGAATTCTGGGAGTTGAAGTCGACAAGTCTTAAAAGCGATCAAGTTTAGAGCCCCCCCCCCCCCCCCCCCCCAAATCTAAAGAATAGTTAAAAATGAAGAGCTTAGATCAGTGTTTCTCCATCTTGGCAACTTTAAAATGTTTTAAGATTTTGGGAGTTAAATGCTACATACCTGAAACTTTTGGAGTATGACCTCACACACCCTCCTGCTAGATGGCTGTCATTCTGTCAAGATTTCTGCCAAAGTCTGTTTTATGAGTGGATAAAAAAAAAGAAGTGGAGCCAGATGAAGGATGTTGTGTACTTCCCAACTGAATTAAAAAGTGTGCAGTGTTATGGAACGTTTGGCTTGTAATAAAGACCCATTTTCAATATTTTTAAAACATGCTCAAGTGTGCTCCTTTGACACTAAAAATTGGTAGCAACATTTGGATGAGCTCTGGAGCTTGCCTTGCAGAAGTTTGGATGCCATATATTCATTAATATAGTGCTAAACAATATGCAGACATTGTGAGACCTTACGAAATCTTAATAAAGATCAAGGAAAGATACAGTATTGGTGTGCTACATACAATTGTGTTTGTGTAAATGGCTTTGCTTTCTAGATTGCTCTCTTCAAAACAGCCCAAAGCAATACTGGTACAGAATATCCCCAGGCTTTTGAAGCAGCAAAATGTTCTGTATTTCATGGGATGAATATTTTGCTTAGCAATTTCTTTCAACTTGGATACTTCAACTTCTGCAATCCCTTTGCCAGAAGATCTTTCTGTTTGACTATCATCGCAGTGTATTTTTATGGTTTCAGATTGGGATAGGCTGAAACAGAACAATCAGCAATTCCATACCTCAAGTGAAAGGTCAAACTCTTTTCAGTAGATTCTTTCATGTTACCATACTTTTCTGAAACAGCAGAATCTGCAGATGTTCTTCAATGAGTTTTTCATAATTCCTATTGAGAATATGATAGCAGTAGTAATAGATGATGGTCTATGAGATTGGTGGTAATAATTTTCAACATCCAAATAATGAGATGTCATTGATAGTGACTAGGTATTATAATATTGAAGAAAAAGCTTGAAGCCTGATAGCTACATGAATATATCCCTGTGCTTTTCTTGGAAACAGAATATAAATGCTTTGTCATTTATATCATGCAGCCTGATTTTTGACTTCTCAATATGAGTCTGGACTTTGTAAAAAAAGTCCTTGGGAAGAGCTAAGAGATAGATGTCAATTTACATATTAAATAAAAATGGATGTAGTTTTGCTCAGAAGAATATTTATTATAAAATGTATCATTCAGCTTACCTAGCTCCCTCATGCATGTTGCTTGTAAAGATTTGCCTTAAGGTTTGTGAAGTACTCAGTTTTTCTGGAAAAATAAATTCTTTGGAGTGCACACAGAGATGCTCACCTAGAAGCTACTGGAAACTTCTTATAGCAGCTGCACCTTTTCCTTGGATTCTATAGCTGCAACAACATATTCTGGGCTTAAGAATTTGCTGACAGGTATTGTGTATATCTGTGTGTATGTTCCAAAGTACCTTTTTTTCCTTTGAATCCAAAACACTACATAACCCCAATCTGTGTACTTTAAAAAATAGAAGATAGCCACACATATTAATTTTATTAATTGGTGTGATGTAATGATAGAACCATCCAACATGCATGTTTTCTTTATGCACTCCAATTGAGGGAACCTACTCAGATGTCTGTGTGAAAATGTGTTTTACTTTAGAGATGTTAGAACTTGTGCTTTAAATGTAGGTGATTTAGTGTCATTCCATAGCTATGTAAAACATAATATTATTTATATTTTCTGGGGCATGAAGATCTTGCTGCAGTGACTCATGCTTGGACTACTGCAATGTGCTCTATATGCAGCTACCTTTGAAGCTGCAGTTGGCTCAGAATGCAGTGGCCCTTATGCTAACTGAGATTTGCTGGTAGAAGCACATTATGCCAGTACCACATGCCTTGCCCTGTTTGCCAGCAAGCTTCCTAGTGAAGCGTAAAGTCCTGGAACTTCCTCCAAAGTGCTACATGGCTTGGCACCTACTTATGTACAGGATGTTATCCGCTCACTGGAATTGGCCTAGCCAGTTTGGGAGAAACTGTCAGTACTGCCAAACTTCATGGAGGTGAGGGAGACTAAGACTAAACAATGCTGCTTTTAAGTCGCTGTGCCTATTATTTGGAATGACAGTTATACAAAGATAACCTTAGTGAAGGAGTGCAAGAACTGTTAAGAGCAACTAAATGGCAACTTACCCTAAGAAAGGAGAAAGTGTGAGAAATTCAAAACAACTCTGCTTAGATACTGCTTAGTATACTAAGAGGTAGAAGGATATTCTGGCAGGCTTTTGAGAGTCTCTTATACCTTACATCAGTAAAGTGACATTCTCAAAATCCTTTCTCTTCTCTTTCTCCACCTGGCCTACCTCAAAGACTTGACAGCAGCTTAAAAGAGAATTGTGCAGAGAGGGCATTTGAGCCTTGATTCCATCTTGGTTTGTTCATAGTTTGGTTTGGTTAAGTTTATTTTACTCTGTATCGATTACTTTGTAGATCTCTCCTTTCTCTACTTTATGGTATAATTTTTAATGTATCTCGCCTATAAACTGCTTAAAATTATTAAGAATTTGGCATTCTGTAAATATAATAATAATGACTGTGGTTTCAAGTAGCCATGTAGTTCAAGTAACAAACAATATCAAGCTTTTAGTGCAAGATTGAGGCATTTTTCTTACTTTAAACCAGTTGCAAATGTAATTACTGTCTTGTACTTTAACTTTTGATAGATTTTATGCATAGTCAAATCTTAATGATAGATATTGCACAAGGATAAACATAATGAAAGTTGATTTGGCTACTTTATAAAAAAATTAGGTTTCCAATCTGGGCATAATCCAATGTGGGGATTTTAATACCCAGAATTCCTCAGCCAGCATGGCTTTGGGTAGCAGGTCAGAATCAAAACTGGTACTCTTGTAGGTCATTTACATTAAAAAAAGACTGATACAGAGTTTTTTAAACATATATTTTGCTTGAATAAAGTGGATGATGTTTAACTCAATTTAAGGATGTCTTTGAACAGATACAATACTTTTTAGAACATTAAAAAAAAACAAATAATGACATGGGGCATGCAAATTACCTGAAAACTAATTTGAAATGTATTTAATAACTCTGGTATGCATGCATGCATTATATGTCCATGTAGATCTGTTGACAATAATACAGAAGTGGTTTGCCTTTATCTTCTGGAAATTGTTTATTGACTGACTCCCCAAACTAGACTCTAACTCTGTATTTCCTGGTGATATTCTACCAAGCGTTCAGTTTACTGAGGCTTAAATTGGGCGCACCTGTTTAGTTGCTACATCTTTGTATTCTTTCTCATACTTGTAAAGGAATTAGGTGAGTGACCTTCTATAAAGTTTTCTGCTACAAATTCATTAGGAATAAAACTGTACCTAGAGTTGGATTGCACCAGGAGGATCAATTTAGTCTATCATTAAAGTAGGGCAGTTGCTGTGGATGTGGACATAGTTTAATTCAGAACATATTTTTCTGTAGGGAAAGGACATGAGTGTATGGTTACCAAACATCCAGCCAAAGGAGAACATATCCCTCCTTTTTGTCCTTATGTCCTGCACCCAAATAGTATCTGATTTGAGTAGTTACAACCTGTCACTTCCTGAACAGCTTTTTTTCAGAGCTGGTCCAACCACAGAAATAATTAACAAACAATCAATCAATCAACAAACAGTTAAAAATTACAGAAAAATAAAATAACATTAGCATATACCATAATATGTTTACAATTGCAATGAAGATAATGTTACCCAATTATAAAAGCTTAAATTTATGTAATCTTAATTTTATCCATATAATTTACTGTCTCTAAGAGTTCAAAGTGGAGTATATGGGAGTCTCTTTTCACTTTATCCTTAAAATAGTAATCGTTTTAAGTGGGTTGGTCCACAACTACTCACAAAGGCAAGCCTGAGGTATAGATAAAGCCAATCTTCCATTATGGAGGAAGGTAAGCATAGGTGAAAACTGCTTTTGTTCTGTAGTAAGGACAGTTAAAGGATTAATGACGAAAATGAATATCAAACCGTAAGTCTCTCCCCTCTAAAGGATTCAGGTGAGTTTCCCCATTTTTGGAGGATTTAAAAGGGAATTATATACCTGCTGTTCCTGCAACATATGGTTTCCCCTTGTCATAGGGAATCCTAAAAATGCACATTTTTTAAAAAAAAGCCTCAAATATTGCCCACATAAAGGTCAGGAAGGCCTGTTAGATTTTTGTAAGAGTCTAAAAAACCTGGCTGCTTGCAGGAGCCTGGGTCTTAAAAGTGTTGGGAGCCCTGTTACCTGGGGAATTTCTATAATTTTTGATTGCCTATATGTACAATTTGTCAGTGCTTCTGTGGTTTTAATTGTTGTGATATTGTTTGTTGCCCAAAGTCAATTGGATTGAGATGGGCAGTTATAAAAGTTGAATGAATGAACAATGAACGAATAAAGTCACCACTTGGCTAAAATTTAGTTCCAGGGATGCTTTTTGCATATAGCCCTTTCTGTTTGTTGAGATTGTCAACGGAATTCTTTTTCTATGATAAGCCACTAACAGAGATGCCTTCAGCGGTACCACCAGATTTTTTAAATAAGCAGTAGTTCCTTGGCTAGAGCTAATAATCTGAATGGCAGCAAAATGTTTCAAAAACCTCAATGCCCTGATTATATGGCGTTTTGCAGCCTGGGGCTTTGATGTTTTTTTCACATGGTTTATCCATCTGATCTTACCTTACGGATCATCCTATAATCATGCTGTCGTTTTTTTTTAATCGTATACTGCTTTGAATGATTTGTGCACAAAATGTTAGGTATTTCTAAGAAATGCAAATACAACTTTAAACAAAACTGGGGTTTTATGTGGGGATTGTAGAGGACAAAACTGCAGGGTGCAGGATGCAGGGTATTGATTTTGACAAGTTTCACTTTATTTTTCTGGCTAGAAGTTCAAGGGGGGAAAATGCTGCTTTCTTCCCCCTTTCCCAATTTGGCTGACAATCTAAAGAAGGAAGGATTTGGCAAATGCTTGCCTTCCCTCGTTGGCTCAGTTGCCTTGAAGTATATAGTCCATAGCACAAGTGCATAATAGTCCATATTAAGAAGTAAGCATATTTACTAATAGTTGTGTATTACACAATTGTACATGTAAGTAGTTTAGATTTATGGTAAATCTTCAAGTGAGGACAACATTTCTGATGCTTATTTGAAGATTGCTTTTTGAATTTGCTGTGTGCGCACACATTGCGCTCATGTAGTAAGCAGCAGTACTGAAAGGATCCAAATAGAAAATGACAGTTTGGTAACAAACCTCCCAAGGCTCATGAATTTTATTATTACACACATGAAACTTTTGAATTTTTGACAACTTGTTTTCTTTCAAGAGGAGGAATATTATAGGATAAGCGTGAATTGCATGGTAGAATTCTAGAATTTAGACGAAAGGAAAACTCTAGTGCCTAGAATTTTATTCTCAGCTAAGCTGTTTTGCATTTGCGGTGAATGTTCATTCATACAGTTTTCTTTAGGGACAGGATGATTTTAGAGATTGGTTGCTGATGATGTAGGTGGGGAAGCATCATTTTCTGTTTTTGTTCTTTCTACATAACATGTAACGTTAACCTGATGGTATGATGTCAGCAAGCGATGGAATTTTAGTTTTACTTTTCTGCATCACTATCTACCTTTTAGTTCAGGAAAAAATATTTTGGCATAGATTGGCAAAGAGAAAGCATCCATGGCTAAGGTTAAATTTGAAGCTGGGTCACCGCAGACCTAGTCCAACATTAGGACACCTCAGTGGTTCTCCTGTGCTCTTTAAGGGTAAATGAAAAGTAAATAGATCCAGTTGGATTAAATTCTCTACCAACTGTATATGAGTTTCATTGAACTTGGAGAAATAATTTCCCGTACCTGGAAATAATATATAGGGCTATACATTTAAACTAATTCAACAATTTTAGATTTATATCGGTTGAAAAAGATCCAAATTTTACAGGAGGACCATTTTTCTAATGTTATTCTACAGTATGTGTTTCTATTTCTTGGCAGTGTCCTTCAGTTTTACCTGATATACTGCAATAAAACAGTAGGACAGCATTTGTATGATATTTAGATTTTTATACAGGATTGAAAGCTCATCATAAACGAATAAATAAACCATACAGTGAAAAGCTTGAGATGGAATAGACCTACGTGAAGTGGATTTTTATTCCCCCCCCTCAAGAGAATGCAGTGTGTGCTCCACTTTCCAATAAACATGCCTGTAAGTGGAAGTAATACTGCCAAGCAATCATGATGAAACCATGGTGGAAGGCAAAGAGCTGTCTGAAACAAAACCCCATAGAGAATCTTGGTTCATAAAACAAGTTCTTCAGTACACTTTAATTTGTCTGATCCATCAGTACTGTAGGGGTAATTTCCAGTAAAGCCAGACTTGGAATAAAACAGTTTAACAGCCTATTTCAGATTCAGTGCATGGACAAACTGAATCTGTATATCTGTACTCCTTCCATTTTGGAGTGATTGTGGTCTGAATGAAGATACTGTGATTCACAATTTTTTGAGCCATTGAAATTTCAGATGTTTAAATACTTTGCTGTTCTACTTTTAGCTAGCATCCTTTTTTTTTTTTTTGCTGATGTCAGGTTTTCTCAGTATCTTGGCTCTTGCTGTCTTTCATTACACTTCATTTTTTAAAATATTTATTTATTTTTCTTTGTTGTACTTTCTTTACTCTAGCTTTCTCTTAAACCTTTAAACAAAAAGATATGGTAATATATATCCTAATAGGAAAAAGGCACTGTTTAACTCAGTTGGGGTGCCACTAATTCAACTGCCAAACACAACTGCAGCACAGCATGAGTTTTAATTTTTAAATAAAATGGAAACTTTGCATTCTAAATTTAGGGCTTTATAACATTTATATAAGAGAGCAGTATTTTTCTATGATTGCAACTCATAATAATTTATAGAATGGTATGGGTTTGATAATTATTGTATTGATTTATCTATCTATTTTAATGCTATACCCTACTATTCAATCAAAGCAAAATTCCCAAAACTGGCTACATAAAAAACAATTAAAACAGCCAATAAAACAATTTAAATAATTGGATTCAGAACAATTTGTTAAAAGTAAATTGCCCTAAACCAAAGTTTAAAGGTTTAGGCAAATAAAAATGATACTAGGCACACGGTCCTTAAAAGGCAAAACAAAACAGACAAAAGAGGAACAGAATTGATGAAATTTTAATTTATTTGAGTATCACTTTTTAAAACAACACTTGTATGTGATGACAGACAGAGAAACTAATAATGTCCTGTCGTGAATTTTCCATGAAGGTAACCAGGCTTTTAAAATATCTAGATCACTTTTAAAGCTGGATTGAAACGGACTAAAATTTGCCAAACTCTACACACAATCTTGCTTACTGGGATGGATGGATGGATTCTATTTAAGGCTGATGTTTACGGTAAAGAAACCTACTTAGTTTAGAAATGACTTCAAAATAGTGAGACTATGAAGTTTTACATAACCATGTATTATCTAGATTAGAGGGCAAAATGGCTCAGTGGTTAAAGATGCTGAGCTTTCTAGCTGACAACCTGGGTTGGAGACCCGAACACCTTGTGACAGGGTGAGCTCCTGTTATTTGCCCCAGCTCCTGCCAACCTAGCAGCTCAAAACCATGCACATCCAAGTAGATAAATAGGTACCACTTTGCTGGAAAGATAACAGTGTTCTTTGTGTCTCGGCGCATAATGCTGGCCACACAACCACAGAAGCGTCTTTGGACAACACAGGCTCCTTCGACTAGGAAATGGAGATAAACACTGCCCCTTGGACATGACTGGACAGGGGAAACCTTTATCTCAATTCATGCCATTTTAGATGTTACAAGCAAGAACTAAGTATATAGATGCTAAATTGTGAGGTCGGGGTCAGCAGCAGAATCTGCTCTTGAAAAGAACACCCTCTGAATGTACTTACTCATTAAGGCAAGTAAAATCCATGCCATTGCAGATTGAAATAGCTCTAGCTTCAAAGTGGGAAATAAGTTTCAACATTCTTTTAACAACAAAGATGGAATTGTCTTTGATGGAGCTGAAACCCTTGAACAGGAAAATCATGATAGGCTTACAGGAGATCCTGTATATTTTCCAGAATGAGTTTGCAGGATGGTCTAGAGATGGGTATTATCACAGCCAATTGGACTCAAGACCGAGTTGAAGTTGGAGCCATGCCTCTGGACTCCTCTCCTCTGACCCCAGTTTCAATCCAGTCTGGCCAAAGAGAGGTTGTAAATTTTTGACTCCTGATCTGATTCAACTTTTCTGGATCATCGTCAACTCAACTTGCTTCCTTCTCACAAGGAGACCCTTCCTTCACTTCCCAATAAGTCTCTGCTATTAGCTACGGTTTTTCCAGCTACTCAAGAGTTAAATCTCAAGGCTGGGAGGCTCCGGTGGTTGGGTTGCTGTCCCGGTGGCCATTTTGGCTGGCGACCACGTGGAGCCCTGAGAGGGCAGATCGGCGCCGGTGGGGCTAAAGGGCTCTGGTTTCCAGCCCGACAGCCCAGACGCCTAAAAGGAGAGTGCGCCTTGCTGCAGCAGCATTAAGGGAGGGTTAAGAAGAGCGCGTGGGCCGCGCGAAGGCCGCAGAAGCCCCAGGAGCGGCAGAGGCGGCTGGGAAGCAGCGCGGCAGCAGCAGACTCCCTGAGAAGTTGTAGCAACCCCGAAATGCACCCCGGCGATGTTTTAAAATTCAGGGCACGTGACGAAAGGAGTGAGGACCTTGCCATTCTAGCTGCAGAGGTGGGGGTGAGGAGTGAATTGCAGGAAGCACGAGGAGTGGTTGTAAGTAGTTGCATGATGGTGGGTAGATCCCCTTCCCCCCCATGTCTCCTGGGGAGGGGACTTCCACCAGGCAATGTTCCACTGCCTCTTCCAGGAGGCTTAAAGCCTCGACTGACACTCGCCCTTCCCGTGCCAGCCAAAGAGAGCTAGGAGTCACAGGGCCTTGGTGAGAACTTTCTCCAGGGCAGAGAGGTTGAGGGCTCTGCAGGGCAGAATCAGTCCCTCCTCCTCCAGGTCCAGGTCACCCCTAGGGGGCCCTTCCAGGCAGGATTCTCCCCCTAGGTCACCAGATTCTTTGAGGGAGTGCAGGGGGGGGGGTTGCCCATTCCCCTCCCCTTTCCATGGAGGATTTTGACCAGGTAGATCAGTGTTTTTCAACCACAGTGTGAGGTGTGCCGTGGGAAAAACACTCCCCCCCCTCCCCCAAAAAATCATTTTTAAAATGCGCGTTCTGAACTCGGCCTCTGTTGTCTTGGGAGCCTTCGGGGCGAATTCGCTTAATCTCCCGCCGCCGTCGTCCCTTTCACCCGAACCAGAGCTAGGGCAAGCCCCGTGGCCGTTGCACACGTGCGCGATCCTATTTTCTCCAGGGGACAACGAGCCCGAGGAAGAGGGAGCTGCGCAAGGGTGGGGCTTGTCATTGCAGGCTCTGGGCTGACCCTGCCTGAGAGCAGCTGCAGCTGCAAGCCAAGAGAAATAGAGAGAGAGGGAATGTGCACGTTGCGCTCTCCAGAAGGGCTAGGAGTGGGTCCGGCGGCTAAGGCTTAGCAACGCGCGGCCTTCGCCGGGACTGACAGCCGCGGCGAAAGCAGCCCCCGCCGGCCGGCCCTCGCTTTTGTCTGCTGGGTAGTGAAGGCGGCGGCGGCGGAGGAGGAAGCAGCCCGGCGTCGCTGCTCGCCTTTCCCGCTCTGTGCGTGGAAGAATGTGTGTGTGTGTGTGTGTGTGTGTGTGTGTGAGAGAGAGAGAGGTAATTCATAAAATCCCTTCCCCCTCCAGCCATTCTTCCCCTTTCCTAAAACTGACATTGTTTTTTTTTTAAAAAAAAATTGTGGCGGAGGCTGTTTGCTTCAACGTGGCTTGCCTCGTCTTTTGGGGCGGGAGGAGGGCTCTGCCATAATTCACATTAGCCAACAGTTTTTCCATGCTAGAGCTAGAAGTGTTGTGTAAGCCCAATCTATATGAGAACCAATAGAAATTAGTGGATGAATTCAATAAACCATGGTTAACCATGTATAAATGTCTTGTGGAAACATTCCCATGTTGTCCTATTGCAAGTAGATTCGGTGTGTGTGTGTGTCAGGGTGGAAGGAAAATTGAAGTAAGATTATAAGCACAGTTGTAGTTTTAGTAGTTTTATTTAGAGGCAATTTCACTTAATAACCAAGTTGCCAGTTCCAATTGTGGTTGCTAAATGAGGATTACCTGTATCTACATTTCTTCTGGAAGTAGGTAATTATCTACAATTATAAAATAGTTTATGTTTGTTTATTTGATTCCTATTCAAGAGAATTACTTTATATATAGTCAATATAGGCACAGAGTTAAATTTTTTTAACATTTTCTAATGGTGGTGTGCCTCGTGATTTTTTTCATGAAAAAAGTGTGCCTTTGCACAAAAAAGGTTGAAAAACACTGAGGTAGATAACCAGCCTGGGTTTCTATCCCTAGAGACTCAGCTGGGAGGTAGAGATCCATCCAGGCCAACCTTGGCACCTACCCCCAGACATAGTCAGGTCCCTGGGGCATCCAGCTGGGACTCCTTGGATATGGAAGACCTGCCTGTGAGTCTTCAGAACCTCATTGAAAGAGCCATTGCATCTGGTGTGGCTGCAAGCATGCAGTGTCAGGGGCCTCGCTCTGCTGATACAGCATGGGTTGCACAGGTAAACCCACCAGTGGCTGGCCAGGTTAGGTGGTCTTAATAGAATGGACCTTATAGATTCATTTTAGTTTGGCCTTTTACTCCAGTGCCCTGGAGTCCCAAAGTTGACTTTTAACCTCCTCATATTACAAATAGAGCTGAACAGTGTGGCAAGACTCTGTAAAGGAGGGGCACAGGAAGCCAGGCGTGGGGGGAGAGATACAACAGAGAAGTTGCAGAAAACTGTTGGTATGAATATCTGCTTTTGTATTTTTCCAAGATGTACTTCCCTGTTCTGAACAGGGGTTTTTACATTTTGTATGAATACGCCTCTTTAAACGCCCTCTGATTGACGAAGTTTGATTAAAGGTATAAAATCACTGCCCTGGACATAGCCAGGCCAGTTCAGATGTTGGTGTGTGAACACGCTGAACTCGATGCATCCAATAAACCTGTTTCTCTTCCTTCGTGGTCTCAAGTCCTGATCTTTCGTAAGTAGATTACAAACCTCAATCTGCTGCAACACTGCCTCTCACAGTCCCCAGCTCTTTATCAGCCCAGCCACGGGGCCCTTCCCAGCCAGTCCAACCCCCTGGGTCCCCGTCCTTGGCAAGTGAGGGGTCTGTCCTGGGAGACAAGGCGCAGAGTGACCCAGATCTCTCTTGAGATGAGGAGGAACTGGAGCCTGAACCTCCAGCCTTCACGGGATTGTTTCCTCCTAACTTGTTCCGGTCCCTCCTATGCAAGGCGTGTGCCACTGCTCAGCTGGGGGGGGGGAGAGGGGGCCAAGGAAGGTGAGCCAGCAAGGAAGCCCCAGGGCACAGTCTATTCCAAGCCCAATGAGGAAATTCCTGCTCCTGACCTATTCCTGGAAGTTGTTAAGAGACAGTGGGAGACCCCTGGGGCCTTCCCTACCCCAGGCAGCAATGACAGACGGTTCTATAACATCGAACCAGATTTCTCCCAAGCATTGCAGATGCCCTTGGTGGATCCGCTGGTGGCGGCCTTGGCTGCCCCAGCATCGCTGGTACCCAAGGATGTGGCAGACAACCTGAAGGCAGAGGACAGGAAGGTGGAGATGATCCTCAGGAAGACCTTCCAGTCGTCAGCTTGGGCCATTAAGGCGGTGGCCTCCACCTCGTTTTTCAACCGTACGGCCATCCTTTGGATGGAGCAGATTCAGCCGCGCATTCCACCGGAGGACATACGCCTACACCAGGACATCGACAAGTTAGTGGCGGTTGCTCAGTTCTCAGCTGACGCTACCTTAAATGCCATGAAGTTTGCTTCCAGGGCTATGGCATCATCCATCGCATTGTGTCACCTCCTGTGACTCTGTGGCTGGCAGGCGGACAACAAGGCGAAGTGGCAACTAGCAACAGCTGCCTACACAGGGAGTTCCCTCTTTGGGACTTCCCTTGACCCCATTCTGGTGGAGGATAAGAACAAGAAAGCGCTTTCAACATCGATCAAGAAGGCGGAGCAGAGGTCCACACCCTATTATTGCAGGTCAGCACAGCGACCACAGGAACAGGACACCCACCAGAGCAGGTACCCGGGGGACAGGACGAATAGGCCAATCCAACAAGGGATTCAATAGGGACAGACCCTGCTTCTAGCCTCATGGCAAACAGCCCTTTCGAAGAGGGGGTGGTCACCCCTTCTGCCGGGGCAAGTAGGTCGCCCGCGACCCCAGCCATTGGCCGCCTAGCGCTGTTCGCAGACACCTGGGCAGAGATGTCCACGGATGCCTGGGTCCTCAGTACGGTGACCCATGGTCTCCATCTGGAATTCCTTTCCTTTCCCCCAAATTTTTTCCGGGTGTTCCCCCCCGGCCAAGAACGTTGACAAACACCAGCAGATGCGGCAGGCCATCCAGCACCTCCATCCAGCACCTGCTCGACATTGCGGCCATAGAGAGAGTCCCCGAGGACCAGGCGGGCAAGGGATTTTATTCAAACCTGTTCCTAGTGCCAAAATCATCGGGGGGATGGAGAGCCATTTTAGATCTAAAGCTCCTAAACCAATTCTTAGTGTATAGATGTTTTAAGATGGCTTCCCTTAAGTCCATTCTGGCAGGGATCCGGGAGGGGGACTACATGGCATCCATTGATCTCACGGAGGCCTACCTACACATCCCCATCCTCCCCGAGCATAGGCGTTTTCTCCGTTTCTCCTTCTTAGGGCTTCTCTACCAGTACAGGGCTCTACCGTTTGGTTGGCTTCGCCCCCCAGGACCTTTACCAAGGTGTTAGCGGTAGTGGCCGCCCATCTGAGGGTGATTTCCATCAGGCTTTTCTGCTACCTGGTGACATCCTTGTCCAGGGGGCGTCTCCTGCTCAGACTAGGTCAGACCTTCAGCAGGTCATTGACACCCTCCAGGACTTAGGGTTCTCGATTAATTTCAAGAAGAGTACTCTCTCCCCATCCACCCGAATCCTACACCTGGGGGCGGTGATTGATTCCCGGTTGGGTCGAGTGTTTCTTTCCCCGGACCTCAAGTCCAGCTTGTTGAAGTTAATTAACCAGATCTGGAAGGATCGTTGTGTTCCCATAGCCCTTCTTTCCAGCTTGCTGGGAAAGATCATCTCATGCATCGAAGTGGTCCCGTGGGCGCGACTACATTCCAGGACACTCCAATGGAGGCTGCTGCCATATCAGAGGGCTGATTCCATCAACTCGATGCTCAAGGTACCCAGCGACCTCGCAGGTGCTGATGTCTCTTAAGTGGTGGATGTCCCCAGCTTTGCGCAAGGGCTGCAAATTCAGGGAACAAGAGCGCCTCATACTGACAATGGACTCCAGCCTGTTCGGTTGGGGGGACGGGACCCTAGGCTCCCAGCTGGCACAGGGCCGGTGGTCAAAGAACGACCTTCAGCACAACATAAATTGGCTGGAGCTTCGGGCAGTCCACCTTGCCCTACAACGGTTCCAAACCTCAGTAGAAGGTCATCACGTCCTCATCTTAACAGACAATGTTGCAGCAAAGGCGCACATCAATCGACGGGGGCACAGGATCCAGGATGTTGCACACCGAGGCGATGTCACTGGGATACTGGGCGGAGAGCACCTGCGCTCCATCCGAGCGGAACACATCACCGGCATCGACAACTATCAGGCGGACTGGCTGAGCCAGGAGATGGTAGACAACGGAGAGTGGAGTCTGTCCAAGGAGCTCTTCCAGAGGATCTGCCAGAGGTTCAGGTGATTGGTGGTGGACCTGTTAGCCACTCCGTCCAACGCTCAGCTGCCACGGTTCTTCTCTTGGTTTCCAGCTCGGGGAACGGAGGGGGTCAATGCCCTTCGCTCCAAGTGGCCGGTCAGGCTGCTGTACGCTTCCCCCCTACCTCTCCTTCCTGGGGTCATCCAGAAGATAGTCAGAGAGCAGGCCGAAGTAATCCTACTGGCCCACTACTTGCCCAGGAGGGCTTGCTTCGCGGACCTGCTGAGTCTGTCAGCTGGGAGACCGTGGAGGATTCCCTGGGGGGGAGGTGTGATTGCTACAGGGGAAGTTGGTCCATCCAAATCCACAGTAGCTCCAACTGGTCGTGTGGAGATTGAGCGGGAGCACCTGAGAGGTGCCCTCCTGTCCCAAAAGGTGATCAGAACCATCCAGGTCTCCCGCAGACAGTCAACCAACAGGATTTATGATTCCACTTGGGAGACATTTGTCTCCTGGTGCTAGGCCGCCCACGTGACCCCCTCCAGGGCCACGGTCCCTCAAGTCCTGGATTTCCTCCAGGAGGGTCTGGACAAGGGCCTGTCCCTTGCCACGGTTAGGAGACAGTTGGCAGCAGTGGCCACGGTGCTACCTAGGGAGGGGCCCACTCCGCTACATCGTTTGCCCTTAGTTAAGAGGTTCTTCAAGGGGGTGGCCCACCTTCGTCCATCACCAGTCCACAGGTTTCCTATGTGGTACCTTCCATGGTGCTACGGGCCCTTATGGCCAAGCCTTTTGAACCACTCCGCATGGTTAGCCAGAAGCTCCTCACTTGTAAGGTTGTGTTCCTGGTGGCTATTACCTTGGCTAGGCGAGTCTCGGAGCTGGGGGCTCTCTCCTCCAGGGAAGATCTATGCATGTTTCACAATAACAGGGTAGTGCTATGTCTGGACCCGGCTTTCCTGCCAAAGGTAAACACCGTGTTCCACCGGGCGCAGAAGGTGGTTCTTCCAGACTTCTGCCCAGATCCGACCAGAGAGCGGGAGCACAGTTGGCACCATTTAGATGTAAGAAGGGCCTTACGGATTTACTTAAGATGGACGGCAGAGTTTCGTAGGTCTGTTTGTGGCATTCCAACCCTCGTCACTGTCCACCATTAGCCAGTGGATCCGTCTGGCCATTGCCCTCGCCTACAAGGCGCAGAACTTCCCAGTTCTGGCCAGCATCATGGCCCACTCCACTAGGAGTGCAGCCACCTCGGTGGCCTGGCCGTCCCAGGCCCCTATAGAAGACACCTGCAGGGTAGCGACGTGGGCATCCCTGTCGCCCTTCATCCAGCACTACAGGCTGAATGCCTTCACATCTTCCGATGTGGCATTCGGCCGCAGGATCCTGCAACAGGTCCTGTTGGATCAGTGAGAGCTCACCCTTGGGACGAAACTTGGGTATGTCCCACTCTGGAAAATGACAGTTGGTCTTACCTGAACTGTTATTTTAAGAGGTGTTTGCAGGATGGGCCAGTTCCCACCCTAGGTTAAATAGACAGTACTGGGGGGTGGAGGTGTCTCCTTTGTGACTTGTTTTCAGGATCTCGGGAGCGCATACTGCATTGAAGCTGGAGTCAGAGGAGAGGAGCCCAGAGGCGTGGCTTCAGCTTCAACCCAGTCTCGAGGCCAATTGGCTGTGATAATACCCATCTCTGGCCCATCTTGCAAACACCTCTTAAAATAACAGTTCAGGTAAACCAACTGTCATTCATAGTCTGCACACTGCAGTTTGTCTGCTATAAGAGAAATCTTAGTCTTCTTGGCTTCTCACCATTAAAGGACCTCTGATGATGCATTGTTCATGCATTGTGTGAATCAACATTGTGTACTGTCTGAATAAACATTTTTCTCCAACATCATTTGGAAACACTAAGGACAGTGAAGCAAGCAGAAATGAGTAAAAAATAGCTTTTAGCTGCAGGCTTGCAAACTATTTCAGTTTCATAAATGACTTTTTGCACATTTGCAAAGAGACATCCATTCAGTTCCTTGACTTTGAGCTATGATTCTTTCCAGCAAAGTAAGCTACCTATAGATGCTTATTTTCGAATAGAAGGGACACTAAGAGTAGGCAATCCTTTGGTGTAATTAAGATGTATGAAGTATTTATTTGAAGTCTGATGGTGTGAAATACGCTAGTTGCGGTGTGGGTTTGTCCACAGAATAAGACATTGTTGCTTGCTTGGATGCACAGAGTTGATTCTTACTGGAAAGAATGAACTCCATGTTACCCTCCTGGCAACACTACCGTAGTTAAACAATATACTTGGTCTTAGTTGGTATCATGGGGTAGAAACCGTGTAGATTAATTCTTAAATCTATATTCAGTGCTTGGGCTTGTTAAAACAAACAAATATTGTGATAAAGAGAAATTAGAGTTTGCCTCTAATTTTCATTAAACAGTGTTGCCACCACAGTGACTCTTTCTATAATATACCCGTGGTGCGATTTGCTATCAGTGTGTGGCTACCCCACTTGAGTGTGCTAGAGGGCTGCAGTTTGTCCTTTAACCTTGCTTTCCTGATGATGAATCAAAGGGCACACAGTAGCAGTATACAAAAGTGACATTTTTTTATTTCTAACTTCACTTGTCATCTTTCTTGTAATTTGATACGTTTGCACTGCTGTGTTTAATGATCCCTTTCCTGGCTTTGATGAATTGAAATAGCTCATTCCAAACTGGCCTATTACTCTCCATTAGTTCTTCTTTACTGGTAAGTTAAATACATCCCCGTTTTCTCAGTTGATGTTGTCTTCCGGATAGCGGAGGTACCTTAGGTCCAGCTTACTAACTTCATGTAAAAAAACTCAACACCAACTAATACTGTAACTTGCAACAATTGGCCTTTTGCTTCCTTCGTAACAGAGATGCTGTTTTGTTTTTAAATTGCATAAATATGTTTCTGCCCTCCTTTGAATTGTGCATTTCAGCAGGCCTGGAACTATTATAGGGCCTACTTGTATGAATTTCAAAACTGAACATTTAACACTGTGAATATGTCGGTGGACATGAGAATGGAAAGATAAAGGTGGGAAAGGACAGCTTAAAAAACAACTACTATCCAGATCATCCAACTGCCTTGTTTTCTTTCATGAAATATGTGAGTGTATGTATGTATGTTTGCAAACATAAAAATAGTCCTTGATTTATATTGAGTCATTTAACAACTGTTTGATGTTGCAGTAAATGGCCTCGGAAAAAATTACTTACAGCCCATCCTCAAAATTATGACTGTTACCGTCACTCCTACAGTCAGGTGATCTCATTTTGGATGCTTGTCAACTAGTTGCATTTAATGATCATCATAAAACATAGTTTCTCATTTTGGATAATATTCATTCATTCACTCACTCAATTTTGAGCCCACCCATTCCACAGTAATTCTGGGCAATTTAAAATTAAAAGAATACAACATACATACATGGAAAAAGAAGGTAGCTGACCAGAAGGCAGAATCAAAAAATAAAATGGGCTCAATCACCACCCTAACTCAAGGCCTTGGAGAATAACTGGGTCTTTTAACAATTTGTATAAACTCAAAAGATGAGAGCAGTACAGATATTTGAGGGAGAATATCATCCCACAGGACATCGCCAAGAATGCCTGCTTCTTGGGTCCTGAAAGAGAATTCTGCTGAATTGATGGGGCTGTAGCTGATTTTTCAAGACGGGAGAAAACATCTGGGCAACATAGATGGTCCCCCAAGTAGTTAGTACCTGTGCTGTTAAGGGCTTTATGGGTAACTATGAACTATGTAAACTTGTCTGTAGCTGGTTTCATTGACTATACGATATTTAGACAAATAGAGCCATAATTTTTCAAATTACTGGACTTAAGATGTGCTGAGATATGAAGCATTATTTTCCTTGGCCTGAGATGTATTCTTCTGATCTTTATCTCTATTATGAAACATATTCAGACTGTGCTATTTGCCGACAGAGAGCACTGATGGCTCTTAATTTTATCTTAACAACATGACCTGAAATATATTCAACACAGAAGCAACTCTTATTGAGTTCACTAAAACATACTTTCCAAAGAGTATCTTCAGCATCCCAGCATTTGTAGGACTCTTTTCATTCTGCAATAGGATTTTTAAAAAAAACATTATGTGACAAGTGTATCAGTACTTGCCCTGGAGTGGAAATTTTATAACTGAGTTATAAAATCTTAGAAACAATATGGTTTGTAATGGAAAAACTATAGAAGGGATATAATAACACATGTGCAGAACATTTCTTCATTTTGTGAATAGACCATTTAAAATAAATTAGACTAAAGAGATAAATTCCATTGTTTCATTTGTTTAATATTTCATGTCAATTTTTAATAGATAAAAATTACATTTAGCAATAAATATCGAGAAGAATTTATACAACCTGTTCTGGTTTGATATTTCTCTCTAGCTGTAAAGAAAATTCATTATTAGATCTTTGCTTGTAATAGGTGTGTCTCATTACGCTGATAATAAAGCAACTTTTTAAAAAATGACAGCTATATGGGATGTCCTATATCTGCTTTTACTGGCACTAAATTTGTATGTCAGCTAAAGTAGTGCCGAATCTTTCCATCTCATAATATATTGGAGCTCAAGTGAACAGGTGAAACTTACTGTGGATCTTTAAATGCTTATTCTAAGCGTTTGATATTTTGGAAATATGTTAAACAATTAATGAAAGTAGAAAGTATATATTTATGGAGAGGCATAATCAATGCAAAAATAGCCCGAGATGCAACAAAAGCCGGAATCTTGTAATTCACTGTTTGAACTCCAACACTGGGTTGATGAGCATTTCAGTTTGAGTCTCCTTGTGCAAAGTGGCCACCAGGTGTCATCAGAATACTTTTCTTATGCTAGTAACTACCACTTTGTGTAGTTGTACTTAAAAAAAAAAACCTTTAGATTTATTATTCAGCATAGCTTAGTGTGAAATATTTCATAGTTTTCTTGAGGCTATTGTGACATTGCACTTTTGCAGAAATAACCGAAAGGGTTATGGCTGCTAAGCCCCCCCAGCTACCTTTCTATGCTGCAACTGCTTTATGGAACAAGGGACAATAAGTGCTTGTGTGAGAAGGCAGTTCACTGATTTGCAGTGATGCTGTTGTGAGCTTCATCTATTGTCCCTGTGCAAATATGTGGTGGTGATAGCATTATAGACTACAGGTAGGCCTCGATTTACATTCGTTCATTTAATGAACGTTCAAAGTTAAGAATGGCGCTAGAAAAAAGTGCCATGGTCATGTGATCAAAATTTGAGTACTTGGCGACTGGAATGTATTTAGGATAGTTGCAATGTCCAGTGGTCAGGTGATCATCTTTTGCGATCTTCTGACAAGCGAAGTCAATGGGAAAGTTAGATTCACTTGAGAACTGTTCTATTAACTTAACAGCTGCAGTGATTCACTTAACAACCGTGGCAAGAAAGGTTGTAAAATGGGGCAAAACTCTTGCTTAGCCACAGAAATTTTGGGCTCCATTATGGTTGTAAATCGAGGAGTACCTGTAATCTCTGATATTGTCACGTCCACATATGTGCACTTTTTCTAAGGGGACACAAGATGATCTCTAATCATTATACATAATCATACACAATTTGATAATTTAGGACTGCAAATATCATGCCATTTCTTATTATGAGGCAGAGGGCAGAAGTACAGAGCCAAGGTGGCGCAGTGGTTAAATGCAGCACTGCAGGCTACTGCTAGATCAGCAGTTCAGCGGTTCAAATCTCACCGGCTCAGGGTTGACTCAGCCTTCCATCCTTCCGAGGTGGGTAAAATGAGGACCCAGATTGTTGGGGGCAATATGCTGACTCTCTGTAAACCGCTTAGAGAGGGCTGAAAGCCCTATGAAGCGGTATATAAGTCTACTGCTATTGCTATTGCTACAGAAATATGTGGGAGAACTTTTCCATGTTGAAGTGCCTTGTTCCCGATAAAAGGATAATCATTTTCAAACTCCACATTTTTGAGCTGCCAGTAGTTTTAACTTATGTTAAAGAGGAGATCATATCTTTGAGGCTGTAAATATCACTTGCTGCTTTTCGTATCATTGGACATTACTTGTAATGTAGGAGATGTAGGCCATGTCTGTATTAATTAAAGTCTAAAATACATTCTTTGCTATTGCTGAATATTGACAGATTATTTCCATGGATATATAATGTAAAACTAGCATATTTATTAAGATTATATCCCAGGGTCCTGAAGGGGCTGGCCTATTTTATCTTGAAACTATTAAACAAAAAGTTGGAGCACAGAGGAAGTGCCAGAGCTCTGGAAAAGAGCTGATGTAGTTCCAATTTTCAAAAAGGTGGGGGGAAGTGGAACCAGGAAGCAACAGACCAATCATCTTGATATAAATACCTGGGAAAATCCTAGAAAAGAATAATCAAGTAGCAGGTTTGTGAACACCTAGAAACGAACAAGGTGATTAATAGAAGCCAGCATGGGTTTGTTAAAAACAGATCATGTCAAACAAACTTGATCGACTTTTTGACTAAAGTGACTAAATTAGTGGATGAAGGAAATGCTTTGCCTATAGCTGTGATGGCGAACCTATGGCACGCGTGCCACAGGTGGCATGCGGAGCCATTTGCCAGGGAATGTGAAGCGTTGCCCTGTCAGCTCCAGCGTGCATGTGTACGCTGGCCAGCTGACTTTGGCTTTCATTTTCGGCCATTTTTCGCCCTCCAGACACTTCCCTGAAGCCTTCGGAGGGTGAAAAACAACCTAACGCACAAACAGGAAGTTCGGGAAACCGACTTCCAGTTTGTGTGTTGGGTTGTGCTTCACAACAGCCAAGGAAAGAAGAGTTCGCTCAGGAGCGATGCTGGCAAGGAAGGCGGCTGGGTCGGAGGGAGGCGTAGTCTGAGGTCTCTGGGACAGGTAAACAAGTAGCAATAGCAATAACAGTTAGACTTATATACTGCTTCATAGGGCTTTCAGCCTTCTCTAAGCGGTTTACAGAGTCAGCATATCGCCCCCACAGTCTGGGTCCTCATTTCACCCACCTTGGAAGGATGGAAGGCTGAGTCAACCTTGAGCCGATGAGATTAGAACCGCTGAACTGCAGATAACAGTCAGCTGAAGTGGTCTGCAGTACTGCACCCTAGCCACTGTGCGACCTCGGCTCAATAAGTATGTGGGGAGCCAAAGGGGGAGTGTGGGGAGCCAAAGGGGGAGTGTGGGGAGCCAAAGGGGGAGAGAGAAGAGAGAGCGCTGGTCAGGAGCCACAGGGCGAGGAGGGTGGTGGCTTTTCTTCACCCCTGCCCGGAGAAAGATTCTCCTGGCAGAAGGAGAGCAAAAGAGGGAAGCCCAAGGGGCTCCACCTTAACCCAGAGGCAGCCGGGGGTTGCTCTCACCCTCAGGCAACAGCTCCGCCTCCTCCCCACCTCAGGTCCGGCAAGGAAGCCTGCTCCTCCCGTCAGATCCACCCAAGGAATGAGAGAGAGAGAGCATGACTTGGCTGAGGTCCCTCTCCCCATGCCAGAAGCAGTAGCAAGTACCAGGCTGCCACCCCTTCTGGGTTAGCCTTAAACTCCACCCCACACTGCCTGAGAAAAGAAGCTTTATTTTCTCACTTGCACTGGGGAGTGTTGTAGTCTCTGCCCTTAACTGCTTCTTCTAGCTTAGAGAGAGCAGATCTGCTGAGGCCGTCTCTCTCTCTCTCTTTCCTTGTATGGATCTGGCGGGAGGAGTGGGCTTCCTTGCCGGGCTTGAGGAGGGGTAGAGGTGGAATTGTTGCCCGAGGTCAAGAGCAACCCCCAGCTGTCTCTGGGTGCAGATAGATGCTTCAGGAGGGCAGGAAAGAAGCCTGTCTTGGCAGAGACCAGAGAGCCCATGCAGCGACAGAGGAGGCAGGCGGGTGGTTTGCTAGTGCAACCTTCGCTTGTTGGGTTGCTCCCCTTTACCCTTGGTGGTGGGGGTTGCTTTATTGCATGGGCGATGGCTGGTCTCCCTCTGCAACTCGTGGGGAGCTCTCCGCAGCCTCAGCTCATATGGGATGCAGCTGACTCCACTGCCCTGAGCCGGCAGAGGTGGTGGGCGTGGGTTGCAGCATGCTACCTTTTCCCTGTTGCCATTGCACCTGCCCAGCTCACCCCCTGGCTGGCTCTTGAGCTCCATAGGAGAAAGGCCGAGAAAGGGTGTGGGATGAAGAAACAGGTTCCCCAGCAGGGGTGGGTGGGTGGGTGAGAGAGAGATCAGCTTTGAGGTGGGGTGTTCCCCTGTTTGCTGTAGGAGCTGCGTTGGGCTGAGGTGCCCCGCCAGCTGTTTTGATTCTGAAAGAGGTGGAGCTTCCCTGGAATCTCCCTCTGTGGACTTAAGTGACCACCACTTAAGTATGAGCCACCAGGGTGCTCCAGCTGCACCCGCCAAAAAAAACCCTACAATGGAGTCCTAGACTGCATCAGTGAAGGGATAGTATCAAGATTATGAAAGTGATATTATCACTTTATACTGTACTACTGAGTAAACACTTGGAATACTGTGTCCAGTTCTGGCCCCCACGATACCAATAAGTAAATAAATACTGAGATCGTAGAAAGTGTGCAGAGAAGAGCAACAAAGATGACAGATCTGGGGATTAACCCCATATGATAAACATTTAAAGGAACTAGGCATGTCTAGGCGAACAAAGAGAAGGATTGGGGTGACATGGTAGTTGTCTTCCAGATTTGAGAGTCGTTTTGACTGCGCCAGAGGCTTCAGGGAAGCCTCCTGAAGGTCCCTGAAGCCTTTGGAGTGCTCAAAACGACCCTCCAAGCAAACCGGAAGTGACTTCCGCTTTGCTCGGAGGGTTGTTTTGACTGCTCCAGAGGCTTCAGGGAAGCCTCCTGAAGGTCCCTGAAATCTTCAGAGTGCTCAAAATGACTGCTCTGAAGGCTTCAGGGACCTTCAGGAGGCTTCCCTGAAGCCTCTGGAGCAGTCAAAATGACCCTCCGAGCAAAGCGGAAGTAGCTTCCGGTTTGCTTGGAGGGTCATTTTGAGCGCTCCGAAGGTCCCTGAAGCCTCCGGAGGGCATCCAGGGAGGCGGGGAGGCTTTTTTTTGCCCTCCCCAGGCTCCTATAAAGCCTCTGGAGCCTGGGGAGGGCGAAAAAGGCATGCAAAAATGGGAGTGCCTGTAGTGCATGCATGCACACACCCACACGACCCCCCTGCGCTCCCCCCACTTATGGTACGCGAGCCAAAAAAAAAAGTTCAACATCGCTGGTATAAGGAATAATTTCCTTTACTCAACAGCAAAACATCTCTGGATCTCAGTGGTGGGATTAAAAATTTTTTACTACCAGTTCTGTGGGAGTGGCTTAATTGGTGGGCATGGCTTGGTGGTCATGTGAGTGGATGGGCATGGCTGGTTCGTTATGTGACTCGGCCGGCATGGCCAACCTGACATCACTCATGTCTAGGGTTAGGGTGCCTGGACTCTCCTCACCTCAAAGGTCTCAACGAGATACAATTTCCTTGTCTATTTATTTACTCCTTCATCCAAAATATACTATTTAATCCTATGTATATATGCCATATGTATACATACATATTACATAGCATAGAGTGTGTATAGCCACAGAAAAAGATACATTATTTACTATATATACTATATGTGTATGTACACACATACACACACACACAGAGCTCTTATAAAACTATACAAATTCAACCCCACTTAATGCATTTGGAAAAACATACCCAGAGTCTACTTTCTGCCACACATTTAACCATACCTTCTGTACATTAGAACATTACACATACCTTCAGATGTTCTTTCCTAGCTTGCACATGACTGTCAGAGCCAGGAGATGTCATGGATTGAGTAAAATGTAGTGAAACTCATTAACAACGCTCTTGCTTAGCAATCAAAATTTTGGGCTCAATTGTGGTCATAAGTCAAGGACTATGTTTGCCTTCCTCTGCATGGCAGCCTTGTCCTAGTAAAGTCTTTCTCCTTTCTGGCAATTTTCCTCTATGTTAGAGGCACCCAAATAATTCAGACAATGTAAAGTTTCCTGCTCCTGCAGGGGGTTGGACTAGATTACCTCCAAGATGCCTTCCAGCCCTAAATTGCTGTGCTGCTTCAAAATGTCTTATGAAGCCACGTCTAGTGGTAGGGTTTGTGGTGCTTCCTTCCTCTTCTCTCTCTCTCTCTCTTCCCCTCCTTCCCTCCCTCTCCCTCCCTCTCTCTTTCACACACACACACACACACACCCACACCTGGTCTAGGCACAGAGTATCTGTTGTTACAGAATTTCTCATTTTTCTCTATTACACCTGATACTGGAAATGAAAGCACCGCAAGAGAAAAGGGGAAAGGCACGCTCTGGGTTCTGGCCTCCGAGCCTTCGCTGAGCTGAGACACCTCCTCGTTCTTATTCTTCGCTTCCCACTCTGGGCTCCTTATTCCTCTCTCCCCCTTTTGCTTGAACCTCCTTTCAGGATGGGAGGGAAAACCAAATAAAAATGAGAAGGAAGCAAGGACAGAAAATGGTGCATGGCTGCAAAACAGGAGGAGGGCATTTTTCAGCTGCTTTCTGGGACTGAAAAGTTGAGGGGGTCCAAGGAAGGAGCAACTGGCTGGGACTAAAATGACCCCTGCTCCCACCACCCTCATCCCACCCTCATCTCATGCTGCCTTCTTTTTCTCTCCCTGCCCCTGCTTTTCTCTCTCCCGGGAAACCTTTAAAAAAAGTGTTGCGGCTGAGCAGAGAAAGGAGTAGCTGGAAGGATGTTGCTACGGAGTTAAAACGATGAAAAAAATTGCCCTTCCCCTATTCCTACCTTGCCTCTTTTTCTTGCCACCAGTTTCTTTTGCATTTGGCTCTAGTGCCAAAAGAGAGAATTCTCTTTTGTTTGTGAAGTCCCCCTCCTTTCCCCCCCGCCCAACTGGAGAAAGATGAGCTGCTGCCGCCCCGCTTAGCCCCAGCGCAATGGCTGCATTGGCCCCAGAAGCGGCACATCTCCCATCACAGGCTGGATGCGTGACCCGACCTCAGAAGGCGAGTAGCCACTGGGTGACCCAGTTTGGGGGCGTGGCCAGCCAGAGGTCATTACCGGTTTAGTGACCCAGCCCAAGTTTTCACTACTGGTTTGTGTGAGCTGGTGCGAACTGGCTGAATACCACCTCTGCTGGATCTTGTTCTTGAAGCTCTGACAAAGTTATAATTCCTTGAATTCGTCAGTGGCCTTTAGAGTCACCTTCACCTTGACAGATGATTTGGATAGACCTAGTATAGTGGGGCAGTCTGAACAAGTCTATTTTTGATATTGCTACTTGCAATAAAACAGCATCCAAACCACATAGAATTATACAGGTTGTACAATAAACAATTCAGAAGAAGACACAGACAAATCATTTTGTGTTGTTGCCAAGAAAAGAATACAAGCAGCAGCAACAACAGAATGGATGTATTCATGAGTCCCAGAATCCCAGAGCCAAGCTTAACTTGTGAGAAGAATTAGTTTTATTTGAACGGATGCCATCTTTAGGATTTGGTGCTGGATTGTTTAGCTATATTTCATTGTCTTGAGTAAATCATGGCTTCTTAACATAAAATTCAGTTTGAAGTCAGTTGTTTAGTTATAATACTTTTAATTGGGGAAATAATATTTGTTCTTTATATTCTAGTTGCCCTTTAAATAAGTGCAATGCTTTCTTAGAATATTATGTCAAGCTATCAAAAACAAAGGTCACATCTTTTACATTTGAATTCCCAAAATGGACATATTATTTTCATTGCAACCTTGGATATGACTTCTATGGATTGGTTCCACTTAAATTATATAATTGTATTCAGAAGTGCCGGAATTAAGTAAAGTCTGTCTGCATTGTTGTAAGTTATTACAAAATTTTGTTTTTAGAGACACAAAAAGTTATTTTTGTTTTCAATGATTTTTTACTGATGTTCTAACTATTTTTGTTTAGATGTCAAAATATACTGTCCTATGTAAGAAAATATTTACCAAAATCAATAATGGAATATGTCCTTGAAAATTTTAAAAGTAATAGCACATATTCAGCAAGTTATGAATTGGATTGTAATAAAACATGTTTGAAACTAATTTATACTTTCTGTTTTTTCTCTTTTTAGATATTCCTAGAACAGATGTACTAATTCATTTTATTGGAATTATACTCTACATTATCTTCATTAAGGATGAATGTTGAAAAAAATCAGAATTATAAATGTGATGAAAACATAGAAAATGAGTTACTACAAGACAGCGCTAAAACTATTTTACCAGAAAAAACTCTCAATGAATCTCTTTCTAACTCAAAAATGCTTTTGATGAAGGAACAGAAAAATCCATTGAAAAACTCAGAAGAAAATGGCTTAGCTAAACGACCATTATCCCAAACAACCGATCAGGAACTTAATGAAACAACTATAATTGAAAATGAACCTGTCTCAAAAAGATTAAAGCTGGTTGGTACAAAACCTGCAAAAGAGAATGAAATAAACCCTTCTGATTCCACATCATATGAATATTCTGTCGATGGGACAAATAGATCAGTAGGAAAAGCGGCTATATACACCTCTCCAAGTAGATGTTCATTTTCATCAAATTCTTCATGCATTCAGCATGAATTTGTGCCTGAAGATAATACTGTACAGATAACACCTATGGAAAGTAAACGTTCTCAAGAGAATGAAACATTACTTCCAGAATGCAAATCATCTATCTTAGATGATACAACTGACATTAATAATACAATGAGTAGTATTAAGAATGTTTCAAAATGCAATACCTGTAAGGAGATTTTTTCCTCTGCTCTTGATTTAGATAACCATATTCAGGAACGTCACCTTAAGCAATCGAAAGAAAAAGGGACTTTGTATTGTACTTCTAAATCAGAGCATACTTCATCTTTTCAAGCGCACGTCAAGAAGACATCTGGCCAACTTACCTATTTTTGTGATCTTTGTGGTTTTCGGACTTTTAAGGAAGCTCTCCTACAAGCTCATTTTCTTGGCAAGACACACCTCAGACGACAAAATCTGGCTGCCCGTGGTGGATTTGTAAAGATGCTAACAAAAAAATCCTATTGTAAAAAACAGCGGTTTCCAATCAAAGAAAAGAATGTCAGAATGAAATTGGCATCTAATCAACAAAAAATAAGAGATGAGCTTTTGGATCATTCAACAATTTCAAGTAATAAGACAGAAAACCTGAAAGAAAACTGTCAAGATTTAGCTGAGATGATACCATACACTGAAACAACAGAATGTATCACTAAGGAAGAGGCCTTATTGTGGAAAGTGGATGGAAATGTTGAATTTCTATCTGAAAAACCAGATGTATCAGAGTCTTCAGAATGCAATCCATGTTTATTGAAATCTGCTAAAAGTAGTCAAGTCACAGCTAGCGACTTAAAGGCCACGGGCGTATTAGGTAGTTTCCACAAAAAAAGAAGAATCCTATCACGAGGAATGACTTTCAGGCAAAGCACTTTTTTCAGACTAAATCAGCAGATTAAAAGAAGATACAATCTTTTAGGTATTGGTAAAAAAAGCAAGCTTGATTTTAGAGCGAAGCATAGCATTCAGGCAGGGTTGCATCAGAGTGATTTATCACAGGTCAGAGTTTTACAAAGTGAAGGCAATGGCAAGGATTTCTACACAGATATCCCCAAAACACCAGTATTACATCAAGATGAAAAAAATATACCGGAGCACAAGACTACATCAGAAAAGGAACTTGATGAGCAGAGGACTCTAGATCCTGGTAACCATGGTGGATCTACCTTGTCAAATAAAGAAGGCCTGAAATTGGATGCTGGTAAAACTCAGGGTGAATTTAGAGTCCATTGCCAAATATATGGATATTCCTCTGACAGCAAGGACCTGGAATGTCGTCAAAAGAATAATCATATAGACAATTGCAAGATAAATTGCCCTAAATGTTCATTTCTTGCCCCAAATGACACAAGCCTTGGGAAACACATGTCCGATGAGCATAGCATGACTTTCTCTTGTTCTGCTTGCTGCAAATATTTTCTAACTGAAGAAGAACTAGCAGCTCATAATGCAACTGAGCATCATAGTGATTTATTGACTCAAGGAAAAACCATTCAGTCGCTTAAGAGTGATCTGGCTGTGCATTCAGCACCTTACCCTTCAGGTGAACTTCCCAAGGTTGTAGAATTGAAAGCACAACAGGAAGACCTCAAGCTCTCAGTTTTACAACCTGATAGTGAGTTCAAGGAGTCTGCTCTGAGCAGAAGTCAATTTCAGTGTAAGAAATGTTTTTATAAAACGAGGTCTTCTTCTGTGCTTACGAGGCACATAAAACTTCGCCATGCTCAGGAATACCATTTCCTTTGCAAAGCATGCAACCTTTATTCGTTAAGCAAAGAAGGAATGGAAAAACACATCAAGCGAAGTAAACATCTTGAAAACGCCAGAAAAAATAACATTGGCTTACGATTTGAGGAATGTATTGAAAAGATATGTGTAGGTGGAACAGATGGCAAAAAAGGCACTGAAGGCCCTATTTGTGGAAGTTTAAAGACCATATTAGAAAATGAGAGCATACATGCACCCTTCCCTTCTCTGCAGAAGGTATTGATAAATAAAGAGTTGTACCCATCAAATGAAACGATTAAAGATAGTGAGTTGATTCTTGGCAGTCTGCAAAAGAAAGGTAGACCTAAAGGGACGATTTCCCGGACATGTCCTCATTGTGGCTTATTGGCGTCTAGTGTAACAAACTTGACCGTTCACATTCGCCGCAAGCATAGCCACCAGTACAGCTATTTATGCAAAGTATGCAATTACTATACTGTAACTAAAGGTGATATGGAACGTCATTGTGCTACAAAGAAGCATAAAAGTCGCTTGGAAGCCAGTGAAGAGAAAAATGTTGAGTTTATTGTTTCCCCAGAAAATGATCATATTGAAGCCAACATGAAGAAAGCAGACAATCCTGGAAGCCTTTCAAAAGAATTCATAGTTTCTAATGATCAGTCTTCAGAGATGGACCAACCTATTTTGGAAAACAAGGCAGATGAACAGGACAGTACCAGCCAATTAAATGTCAAAAATATAATTCACCTTCCCAAAATAGATAGAGGTAGAAACTTTTCTGAAACACAACGTAAAATTGCAGAATCGAGTAACATTAGCCAAGATAAAAATGTGCAGGTTCAAACGAGACTAGCAACTGCAAATGATAACAAGTGTGCTCATTGTAACTTCATTGCACATTCTTTTTCTTCCTTGGAAGTACATATAAAACGCAAGCACACAAAAGAATTTGAATACTACTGTATGGCCTGTGACTATTACGCTGTTACTTGCCGAGAGATGATTAGGCATGCAGCAACAGAAAAGCATAAAATTAAAAGACAGTCGTATATATGTGCTTCTTCTGGAGAGGAGGCAGACGTAGCAAATATTGTCAAAAAAACTACTATTGTTTGTGATCTCCAGATTTCATTAGAGGAAACAAAGTCCGAAAGTAATATTGAAGAGGAAAGCCCAGACAATCAGGTCATGCATAAAGTGAAGAAGTCATCTACCTATCTGGCATTAGAAGATAGTATTGCTTCAAAGATTTCTAAAGATTATATTCTTGAGGCTGTAGAGGCTGAATGTGAAGATGGAACTGATCAAGGCAGAGAAAATACAAGTGGCAAAGAAAATGATCAGAATGGAGGCCTTAAACTCAATGAGATGGTTGAACTTAAGGAAACAATTGATTGTGTTCCGCATCAAAATCAAGAAATAGCAAAATCAAACATTCATTTGACAGCACAACCTGGAGATGAAAACATGGCTTTTGATGAAAGTTCTCCAAGTTCAGATTTAATGAAAAATCAGAACAAACTGCAGGATGATTCTGAAAAAAGAAATGGAAGTTCAGAAGTAGCTACTGAAGAAGTAAAAGCAGATGAAACCCATTTGTCGATAGATTCAGACACTGGTAGTGCACTGGAACAGGAAAGTACTGAAAGTTTAAAAAACATCCAAATTTTACAGCAACCAATAAACACTAATCGATGTCCTACAGTGGAAGAAGAGGATATCTTGATAGATGCACAACAGGAAATAAGAGTATCTTTGAATAATATTTGGGGTCCAGATAGTTCAGTAGCTGAAGTCATGGACAAAAATGACATAGCTGTGGATGCTTTAAATAGTGTTGATGGCAAAATAGTAGATGGAACAGGGAAGCAAACCTGTGGTCAATTTGATTCTTCAATAGTGAAAATAAACCATGAAGACGGTTCTGAACAAATCGATCGCCCAGTTGATGGCCAGAACCCAAATAAGCAAAAAGGTTGGGATAGAGCTGTAAAAGTGGATTGCCCACAGAATGATGGAAAAAAGAAGAAGGTAGAAGGCCATCCTGTGAGAGAAGCTCCACGAATTTGTTGTGATGACTGTGGTTTTTTAGCAGATGGTTTAAGTGGACTAAATGTTCACATAGCCATGAAGCACCCATCAAAGGAGAAGCATTTCCATTGCTTGCTATGTGGGAAATCGTTCTACACCGAGAGCAGCCTTCATCAGCATCTGGCTAGTGCTGGCCATATGAAAAATGAACAAGCAAGCGTTGAAGAGTTGCCGGAAGGGGGTGCCACCTTTAAATGTGTGAAATGCACAGAACCTTTTGATTCTGAACAAAATTTATTCCTTCACATAAAAGAACAACATGAAGAACTACTCCGGGAAGTCAATAAGTATATTGTTGAAGATACTGAACAAATTGTCCGAGAGCGAGAAGAAAACAAAGGCAATACTTGCAAATATTGTGGGAAGATATGTAGAAGTAGTAATTCAATGGCGTTCCTAGCTCATATCCGTACTCATACAGGTACGTATTGATAAATTGGACAGTTAGCGTTTTCTGGCTGAAATTGAATTAAGATTTTCCCCTCCCTCCCCTTTTCCCTCTTCCCCTTTTGAAACTTGTAAATCAGTCCTTCTAATACTCTATTCTGACAATATATGATTTCCATGTTCATTGATTAAAAATTGAGATATTAGATTTGAGGAATAGTTTTTAGAAGCCAAAGAACAGAAAGATATATTTTCTTAGAAGTTTTCAATAGCATCTCTCTTGTTAATATACATTTTAAAGATTATATCCCCAGATAAACCTATAATTCATTAATTTCATTGTAACCCATTAAGTGAACAATTTGTGGTTTCATAGGTTATTTTCCTTTGAAACAATGGATCTCTTCTGTTTGTACAATGTGGAATTGCTTGGCAACTTTTTCATGCATGTATGTATGTACATATGTGGCATTGATCTGAAGTTTCGTTTCCCCTTTTCTGGCTTTTTTCACTCCATTTCTACGAAAGATTAGGTGCCAAGGTTTTTTATAGTATGTTTTAAAAGAGGAGCAAGCTCTAGGCAAGAGCTATTGATGAAATGAGACATTCAACTAAGTCCATGTACAAATAGAAGATGCACAAATACAGTTGCATAATTAAATCTACCCAAACAGACAGATTAAATGTTTCCTTTATCTATGAACACATATAACAACAAATTTTAGCTTTGCTGATGCTTCTGTTGATACCATATTGATATGGCTCTAGCTAGTCTTCCACTAATTGAGTTTGTATAAATCCCAATCTGAGATTATTTATTGGACGCATAAAGATATTAAGCTAAATGAGAGGACTGGAGTTTAAAGAGAGCACAAATAAAATGAAATTGAGATGGGTAATTGAATTTTGAAGGTATTGATCACCAAGAAATTTGGGGATGGTTCATTTCTGGAGCCACCATTTCTGGCAATGATCAGCTCTGTGGACTCACACCAAGAGAGCTAGTTCAATGTAAAAGCTACCAGTTTGAACCTCGGAGGCCATGAATTCTAGTCCAACCTTAGGTGCAAAGCCAACTAGATGACTTGGACAAATCATTCTCTCTCATCCCCAGGAAGTTAGCAGTGGTAAGTCACTTCTGAAAATGTTGCTGAGAAAACTTACAGGATTTGTTCAGGCAGTTGCCCAAACACTGACTCCAAGACAAGTAGAAAAAGGGGGGGGGGAAATCACATCAAGTTGGGAAACATTAGGACAACACATGAGGAAAACACTTCAGCAATTAGCTTTCTGATCCCTCTCCCCCCCTTATTTTCTTTCTGGTTTTCTTTTTTTCTGTTTTTCCTTCCTTCCTTCCTTCCTTCCTTCCTTCCTTCCTTCCTTCCTTCCTTCCTTCCTTCCTTCCTTCCTTCCTTCCTTCCTTCCTTCCTTCCTTCCTTCCCTCCCTCCCTCCCTCCCTCCCTCCCTCCCTCCCTCCTTCCCTCCTTCCTTCCTTCCTTCCTTCCTTCCTTCCTTCCTTCCTTCCTTTCCTTGCTCTGTGTTTATCTTAAGATTGATCTTTCAAAAGTAAATCCATGTCATTGTGTGTTACAGGTAGTCCTCAACTTACAACGATTCATTTAGTGACCACTCAAAATTACAACAGCACTCGGAAAAGTGGTTTATGACAATTTCCCACACTTATGACCATTGTGGCATTGCCATGGTCACATGATCCAAATTCAAATGCTTGGCAATGGACTCATATTTATGACGGTTGCAGTGTCCCAGGGCAATGTGATCACCTGTTGTAACTGTCTAACAAGCACAGTCAGATGGGAAACAGATTCACTTGACAACTATGGCAAGATATGTCATAAAATGGGGCAAAACTCACTTAACAAATGTCTCAACAACAGAAATTCTGGGCTCAATTGTGATCGTAAGTCGAGGACAACCTGTATTTGAGTCCCTATGCAGTACTAATATGCTTGAGAAAAATGGATGTGCATAGGAGGTATTCTACAAGTTGGGATCTATCTTTGAAAATTTCTCCATATCAGCTCAGGGATCTTTTCTGTTTGTTTTTTTGCTCCCTAGGGATATATTAGAGATATATATTTATCTCTTTTTGAGAATTTTTTTGACCCGAGTTTGTTCCATCTAAGCCTGAATGAGCAGAGTCCTTTTGAATTCCTTGAACTCAGGTGCAGAGAGATAGGATTATAGTACAGCTTTTTATTAACTTTTTAATTGGGTTAAAATAATTCCCCAAGATATTGAGCAGTTGCCAGACTGGTAGAATACTGACCAGAAGATGATCTTAACTTACTACTTTAGGAAGTTTTTCTGCCTCTTGGATACAGAATCCACATATCATATTTAGTGGTTGAATGATGGGTATTTGGTGTATTATTATTATTTTATTTGTGAAGCATGCTGATTTTGGGATACAACTGCATATGATTATCATATTTGGAGTTGGCCATCATTTTAGAAAGCATTGTTAATGGTAATGCAGTACCTGTGATATTTGGATTAGATCATTTAGACCCTATGCGCTTCCACATTTTCCATTCCCTTTTTATGTTTTCTATTAAGTGGAAAAATTTAAAACAATACTTTTGCCGAAAATGCATAAGCTGCAGTTCTAAATTTATGTAAAAATTCACTGCTGTGTTTCTATAAACCTGCCATACATTCTTTATTTTAAATAGACAGCTTTTCTAAATCATTGGGCTCTGCTTAGACAAGTGGTGTCTCTCTGGTTAAATTTATGAGTGGATTTGAATAATAAATTCACATTTCAATGAACATATTTTCATTAAAACTGTAAGGTTTATTTTACTGTACTTTTAAATAATGGGTTATTATAGAAGCTCTGGTTTAAATTCATGCTGTAGTTGAAACTTTGGTGCAGTTTCTAGGAAGAAAATGGAAAGATAAAAGAGATTTCAGGGTGTTGCAAAAATATTAATATCCTTGGTTCTATCCTGAAATGATTCCTTTTCTCCAAGAAGATGAAATAGTGGTTGGGCAATTTGCTTAAGATTCAGGTGAGGAATATTGTCATCAGGAATCTTAACTCAAACTAAAGTATTCTTGAAAACTCTTATTTTGGAATTCTGGCTGTTTTAAATGTCTGCTATTGCTAGATTTGTGCATAGGAAACATTTTCAGGAAACAATTTGATTTTGCAACTGTTGGGTTTTTAGGAAGCACCAACTTGTTCACGTGTTTTTATGAGCCCTTAATATGCCCTCTTAAGGCAGATAAAATGGAATAAAACTATAGAGAAGATGCTAATGGAGGTCTCTTTAGAATTCTTTATGCAACTGTCTGGTCAGGACATGTTGCTTATAATTGATGTGTCCATTACTTGAATTCTCTTGTAATTATAGTCAATAAGTCTTGTAAATGTGTTAAAGCTCACTAAAAGCATACAAATTCAAGAACAGAGTAAGGCTAATAATTTAAAATAATCAATGTAGGCATTTCAGCACTTAATTTCCCTTGTGTGTTGATAGCTGATCATTCTTAATCCATTAAGATTTATTTAGTCGTTTACAATGCAAAATAGGTTTGCACTGGTCACTTGTGCCATTTGAAAATGTCCACCAGGTTAAGTGCAGAATGTAGTCCATTAGTCTTCCTTGACTATATGTATTAATTGCATTTAAAATCAAGTTAATGTGGATGTGAAAGTGAGGTAACTATCAATATATGACAAAGTAACCCTACTTACATAAGTTACATCATTGATTATAACATTTAGTAAAAGTTAGCTCAGTTTTTAATGTCTTGTGTATGTCTTATCACCATGTATTTTTACTGTGCTTTGCAGTAGATGTGAGTATATCACAAAATACATTTTTGGGTAACGTGCAGACAATAAATGAGATCTGCTATTTCACTTTGCAAGTTATTTTTGGACCAAAGAAGGAAGAATTGCAAAGGAGGTTTTAATCTACTCTCACTTGACCCTAAAACAAACGTCTTTTCTGATAATATGCTTTTGCACATTAAATAGTAGTCCTAACATTTTTATTAATAGTTAATGGGAAAAAGTTTTTACTATTCCAATTCCTATCTTTTTGTTTTTGTTTATTTGTTTGTTTATTTATCAAATTTCTGAACCACCCATCTCACCTCATCTGACTCTGGGTGGTTAAAACATAAAATAATATAAAACTTAGAACAAACTCTTGCCTAGGTAAAGAGAGTGGTTAAAATGAAGATAATAATAAGCTCTCAGGCCACTAATCATTTGTAAGGTTGCATATCATTCTTTGACACAGTCTTGACACCCTTCCAGAAGGCCAGAAGTGTGGGCCTGCCTCACCTCTAGGGGTAAGATGTTCCAGAGGGGAGGGCAATGGCAGAGTAATTCTCTTCCTTCTTTCCCACCCTTCAAAAATCTTTAGTTGTAGGGATCGGCAACACACTTTCCCTGCCTGACTGGGTGGCATGAGTCAATGTAATTGGGATGAGATGGTTCCACAGATAATGTGGCCCCACGCCATGAATTTTGACTCAGAAGGAAATTGACAGAATTGTTACCTGTTCAACCCTAGAAGCACCCAATACAGCTTGTATTGTCGCATTCTGCACTAATTGCAACTTTTATATAGTCTTTAAGGGCTGCTTTATGTACAGCATGTTGCAGTAGTCCATACAGGAGATGACAAGGGCATGAGTGACCGAAAAAGAGGTTCTTGATCCAGGAAAGGGTATAACTGGTGCATAAATTGAGCAGAGACCTTCCTAGCTACAGCTGCTACCTTTTCCTCAAGCAGGAGTCATGAGTCCAGGAGGTTCCTCAAATTATGCACCCCCATCCAAGAGGAAGGGTGGTGAATCCCCAGATACAGAGGAACCTCTTACCAATAACCACGCCATGTTATCAGGATTCAATTGAAGCCTGTTGTTCTCTATTTAGACCCCCACAGCCTCCAACCACCTTGAAAGGTGCAGCATCACTTACTTCATCCAGGATGGCAATGGATGATCTCACTCAGGGGCTTCATGTAGATGTGGAAAAGGAGCGGAGAGAGTACCAAACCCTGTGGCATTCCACAAAAGAGGGTAATGGACTTCTTGCTCCCTATTAATACCAGTTGGGATTGGTTCCAAAGGAAAAAGAAGAACCAGCACAAAACATTCTTTCCCCCAACCATTGCCAGGTCACAATACCAAGGTTTTTTTAATTTGGTGAATACTTTATTTAGTGTTTCTTCCCATCTGCCACATGCTAAATGCAGTTTTATAAAGAAAGAAATTGATTTTGATCACTAAAATTGAGACACCAAAGTAGAATGTTATGCACCAGTATGGATTGGAATACTAGCATTAGATTTTGAAGTCATCTGTAGGAGTATAGTACTAGGTAACAAAGAAGTTCATTACTTATTAGACAAGTGAAAATGAGAAAATGTAGAGAAAAACAAAATAACTATTACAGGTGGAAGACCTTTAAACTTCCAATTCAAATAGGTCACATATGTCTAATTAACAAGTGTATTCTTCAAATGCAGTCATGAATCCCAGTGTCCTCCTCGTTTACTTTATCCTCTGGAGTCACAAATAGATTATGGCTGTTCTGAGAAGAGATATGAATGCAATGAAGATTCATCTCTTTTTTTTTTAATTAAAAAGATTTTTTAATTTTTGATTTAAAACAAGTACAACATCTTTCTTTACATGCTATAGAAAGTGTGTCAGTCAATCACAAATAAACTTTTGTGCATCTCCACAGTCTACAAACATAACTCATGTTAACTCGAGCATTTTAACTCAAATATTCATACACATCACCATCATCATATATCCATTTTCATTTGACTGTAATTATTATTTAAGGATATTAATAAAAATAATAATCTTAAACAATACATGCCCACATTAGTGGGGGGGAAAAGATTCATCTCTTTAAGTTGTATGTTTGGCAGTCGGTAATTTCAAAACAAAATAATTTGGGAACCCAGAAATCTCTTGTGATAAAGACTTATGAATAAAAACCCATTCTAGCACGGTAGCCACATTTTCTAAATTGTTGATTGTCCCCATGATGTGATCGCTTTGTAGTTATACTGCAGGTGGGGATTGAACTATGGAAAAAAAATAAGGAAACCCCTTCATTACAGGGAATCTGATTGATGAATTTGAGATGCCAGGCTACAAGTGGCATTCACAATGAATGCTTATTCAAAAAGTCTGGCATGGCTGTAGTGGAGATTTTACTACTACTGTACCCATAAACACTTACCGAAACAATTAAGAACCTAGTGAAGAAAATGATTACTGACATGCCTTTTACTTTCCTTCAGAGCAGCCTTTATAGAAGAAGAGCCATTTCCCTCCCTCCCTTTTATGTAGGAGCTCTTTCTTCTCTTAAGCTCTCTGGTTTGGGATCCCGTTCCCAAGACTCTGTAAATGTGAAGACGGGACCTGGCAAGGCCAAAGCAAACAGCCTGAGAGGAAAGCAGTACAATAAAAAAAGGAACAGGGAGTTAGCTATTTCTCCTTGCTGCAAGGACGGGGGGGGGGGGGGTGGTACCTGTTGCTTCTCAAGGCAGGAGAAAGAGGAGGGAGAACTGAACCTGGCTTCTACTTTAAATAAGTATTTGATTTAAATAGGTTTTTGAATTTAAATACTTTAAATAAGGCTTGCACATGGCCATTGCTGGATTTCTTTCATAGTTCTTGCCATCTGCGTACTTTTCAAAGAATTACATCCGTAAATCACTGCTCAGAGACACTTGTAGCCTAGGCCAAGAAAATCCTGACGACAATACCCTGTTGGGCTTTTGTCTCCATTTTAATTGTCTGATAGGAAAGTAGTCCTGTATGAAAGATAATCCCATTCCATATATAGATAGGAAAGATCTCATTGTATCTTGTTAGCTGGATGAAAGTGGCCCCCACATTATTGAGATGATTGATTAAACACACTTCTGGTTTAATCTTGGGACAGTTCCCTCTCCCCCCCCCCCTTGCTATTTTTTTCCTGGCTGATATCACAGTACCATTTTGTGAAAAAGAGGAAAGAAATCACATGCACAAAAAAAGCAAAACGGTTTGTATGGTATCTATAGCATTGCTGTGCATATATGTTATAGTCATCAACCCAAATCAATCCACTACAAGATGAAGTCCTTTTCAATGAAAACTGTAGACTGTAATCTACTGGCTGGTCCAATCCGGTTGGTAAGTAGAAGTTTTTCGATTTCCTAGTCCAGTTATCCAATCTGTTTGTATAACTAAGGGGGAAACTATGAGTCTTCCCATTCCATCACCTTCATCACAATATCACCCCTTCCCCCACCCTCCCTCCCCCCTCTCTCCACGTTCAAATAATGCACACATACAAATAATTACTATAATTCTAATTCTAATTATATGCTTCATCATAGTGTGCCAGGCCAATTTCCTGTCCAAGTATCTTCAGTGGACAGTAAAAGAATCCTTGCTAATGGATTCTTTTAAATAAATTTGGACCAGAAAGCCCTTCAGACAGAGGACATCGCCAATTAGAGGATTATCCTTTGACAGAGCTTCAAATGCAAGTTCATCCTTTGTATAGGATGATCTATAATCTCTTGGCTAGTATTGGGACAGAGGTTCCTGGTATATAAATGAGAGAATCTTATGGATTTATTTTCTTCATGGAGGTCTGGATTGATTTGTTACATTTTTTTAATTGAACATGAATTTTGTTATGAATGTCAAAAGCATCCCAAGATTCTATGCAAATATATTTTATACTATTATTTTTATTATTAGCATTATATTATAAGGCGAGAATACAAAATGTGGAGCCCAGTGCCGCATGCCAACTGCCAAATTGGATGGAGCCAATTATGTTTTCTGGGCACCTTCCATATTAGATTTGGGGGTGTTAAGTGGAAAAATGAGAACTTTATATCTTCATTTCCGTATAACAATCCTCCTTCCTGCTAAATGGATCTAGACTTTGTCCAGTTTGTAGTGCATCTGACAAAGAAGACTTTGAACCAGTCTTCAAAGTTTTTAGAGATGCATATTCTCATAAGGGAAATAGAATGACCAAGCCTTTAATTTAACAATGATCGGATTTTACTGATTATTAATAAGAAGTGCCATTGAGATGCAACACTTACACTTAGAACCTACTTAGCAAATGTTAATAATTTGGTTTTTGCCATTGAAGCTGGAGTTATCTAAGTCTTGCATTGAGTTTGTGTAGATAAGCTAAACTATAAAAAGAATGCCAAAACAAAAATGATGGTAGGGAGAAAGTAACATGGAAAAATGGACTATAATGGTTTTACTAAGACTTAGTGCAAAAATGTGTTTTGCTTATGGACTGGAAAGGAGTGTTGAATTGAATGGTATTGATCCAATGAGTTCAGGTAGAAGGCATGCTATCTAAGAGATAAGAGATAAACTTTAACAACAGGATTTTGGCTTGATTTAAGAGGTGAGAAGACATGGGAGTAAAATACATCAAGGGACACATAATGTAAATGATCAACCACAGTTGAGTTTTCACCATATAGGCATTTTGCAAATTTTGAATACCAGACATGGCAAAGATTTCTACTGTAGGATTATTTATACAATGCAATATTTATGTTTTTTTGTAAGCATTTTGTCCCTGGGATTTTATATATCCATCCTGAAAATCCTATTACTTTCAGCAGTGCTTAGTCCTATAACATCCTGGGCTTTTATCTGAAGACAAAAATGAATCAATTTTACTTTTCTGGAAGCATTTCCATCGATATTCTGATTCTATTCAATAAATAAAAGATAGATCAGCCCTGCATCTTAATAATCAAGATCAACAATTACCATTAATAAGTAAGGTGATGTCTGTCTGTCTGTCTGTCTGTCTATCGATCTATCGATCTGTCTATTGATCTATCGATCTATTGATCTAACGATCTAACGATCTATCGATCTATTGATCTAACGATCTAGTGATCTAGCGATCTATCTCCTACCAGTTGAATGGAAAAATGATGCTCTGGGGAAAGCAGTTCCTTATAGCAGGGGTTTCCAACTTTGGCAACTTTAAGACTTGTGGACTCCTAAAGTGGGACTGAATTGAAGTCTACAAATCCTAAAGTTGCCAAGGTTGAAGACCCCTGCCTTACAGAGAATACCATATGGGTAAAAAGCCAAACAATAAATGTCCATAAATGGGCAGTACAATGTATCTGGACATCTATATGCCCCACTGCTATCTTCTTTGGCACCCACCAGGCTCCTACAGCAGAAAGCAAAGGAAAATGTCATCCCCTAGCATTGCTTTTACTTAAAATCTCTGGGTGACAGAAACATAGAAGAGGAAAACAATGAGAAGCTGCAGCTTGGTGCATTGTGTGGAAGTGATTTGACAATTTTTATACTCCCCCTAAACTCAAGAGGTTAAGCTAAGTTAAAATTGTAAGTGCGACAGTAAAAATGAAATGATAACAAAGCAATAGTAAGAGTAAATCCACAAAAATAAATCAATACCTCTGCTGAGATGGATGCCAATAAAACCTGGAGTTGAAATAAATATATTTAAAATCGTCTAAAAATCATGCGAGGGGAGCTTTGCAAACTTGGAGGAAGAATAATGAATCCCCAATGTTCAATGCATAAACTTGAACAGAAAAAAAGGTGATGAAAAAGCACCTAGAAAGCTTAGAGGAATTGGATGGGAAGAACATCAACAGCTTATTTTGTGGTAGATGTTTACTGTCTAGCTGTATCCATATAAAATTTAATCTATATTATGGGAACCTATATAGTGCTATCTCTGTATCTATATTTCTATCTCCATCATCTCGATCTCCATCATCTCTACCTCTTACATACATACACACCACACACACACCACACACACATGTTTTACATGAGATTGGACTTGGTTACTTGAGGGATCCTCTATCTCCCATATTATCTGCCTGGCCAGTTTGATCTGATGGGGTTGCCATGCTCCAGATCTCATCAATCCAACAGTGGTATCTATCGGGAGCCCTGTAGTATGCCTTTTCTATAAGCAGTGTCTGCCCCCTGGAATGAAGTCACTGCTCTAAATTTAAAGGCTTACATGACTGCCCATCTTAAGCCACTCTGAGCAGCTCCCAATAACAATAAAACCAGTAGTTGAAACAACAATAAGACAATAAGAACAATGAAACAGTAAAACAAAACCCCATCACCATAATTGTCCCCCTTGGGATGCCCCATGATGGCAGGCTCAGCTGCCCTCCTTCCAGATTTTCTTCCTGTACAATTCCAGCACCTCAATAAATGTTTAACTGTTTTTAATAACTGACACTCCTGAATCTCCTTGAATTGAGCAGCACATAAGTTTTAATGAATTATTATTCAATCTTTTGACTTGGAAAGGCAAAGATTGACAAATGGAGATTGAGAATTTGAACTTTAGGATTGACAAATAGGTCAGGTTTCTTACATGCTGTTAGATGCAAACTGTCCTGCTATTATTGGCTGCCTAATTCTTACAGTCAAATTACTTAACAAAATTGCTGCTATATTGTTGTGAAAGTGGAACTGAGAGATGAGGTTTTCCAGTCATCCATGGTACAAAGGCTTGACAGAACCCACAATGGCCATTTTGTGAGCGTAAAAGTTGCCCTGCGTGGGTGATCTTTTTATGAACAGGCATGATATACCTTCAATATTCAATATTGTGCCTATTAGCCCCTAAGTGGGGTCTACTCTTGTGCAATGAGAGAAATAAGCAAAAGAGCCATGGGATCACATCTGCAAAGATTTTTTTTAATGAAACAAAATGTACATTGCTGCTTACAATTTTAGCATATAGTCTATTAAATCTAACTGGTAAATTAAACTGTTACATTTTATTTAATATGGTCACAGAAACTTAAATGGTTTTATTTCCACTGGCCTCTTTACAGGGTGCACCGATGATGCAAAATGCTAGCAAATTAATGGTTAAATCAATTTTATCATTACAATTTAAATAAACTTGATGTTCTGGTGTGATTGATTCACTGTAATTCCTGCTCCCTGCAGACTCAACTTGCTTTTGACATTTAAACATATAAAGCTGACTAGATATAACTGTTCAGGTGCTAAATATATTTTACATCTACTTTGAACAGTTGAAATGGAAGTATTAAGAGATCTGGCTTCATTGTCATTGAACTGTGAAATATTCAACCTTGTCTGCCTGTGCTTAGTACTGTTGACTTTTTTTTATTTCTGTGAGAAGATTAAAATTAAATGCTTCATTTTTTGTCAGCTTTTGAGAATTAAATTGAAATTTAAGACTTTAAATTTTTTTTAACCGAGATCCTCAATTTAAACAAAGTCTTCTTTGAGGCTATTGTGTGTTCAAGGGCACAGAAGGGATCATTGATCAAGTATGATATACTGTTACATTTTTCTTACCCGAACTCTTTTATGTATATTTATTAAAGATCCCATATTTCATATTATGCTTAACTATATTGGAAGAAGTTCTTCACAAAACATATCCCAAACATAATATGAAGTATCTGTGAGCATATTGCACTTACACTTAACTTCAATTCTGGGATTTATGGATAGAGAGATCTGCTGCTCTTTAAAAAGTTGGAAAGGGTCAAAGAATACTTTAAAATAATGTGTTACCACTTAGTATTGCAGTACTGACACCTGCCAGGTTTAATGACTGCTTTTTGTGCTAACATAATTGCCTCAGTTTGGTTGGAAAGCCACCTTAAGTAACAATACGGTATTTTATTTTATTTTATTTTTTACTTGGACTGATTGCTTTGCAAAAGAACAAAACAATTTTGCCTGTTTGTGTGTGTGTCGTGAGGGATATCTGTTCTAGCCAGTTACAGTTTGTTCCTGAAATAAATAATAGCCCAAATGTCAATACTTCCAGTTTTCAGAATAATCATAAATTCAGACTATAAAACAGTCATCAAGGTATAATATTTTATTCACTATGTATTCATATACTTCATGCCATTGCAATAGAAATATATCATTTTTCCTGTGTCTCTTTGCAAGAATAGCAGTATAAGATGCCAGAAAGAAGGGCACAGCAAAACAGTTACCGTATTTTTCAGAGTATAAGACGCACCAAGGTTTTAAAGAGGCAAGTTTTTAAAAAAAGTTTTTGCACTCTGCAAACCTCCCAAAAAATGGCCCATTTTTTTGTGAAAACAGGCCTGTTTTTTCCCCCCAAAAAGGGCACGAATAGCCCTTAAGAGGCTTGTAGAGTGTTCCGGGGGGGTGGGTGAGATGGGGGCCAAAAATAAGCAAAAACCGGTCTGTTTTTCACGAAAACGGGCCCTTTTTTGTCAAAAAAAGGCCATTAGGAAGCCTATAGAGTGCTCCTGGGGGCTGTGGGGGGCAAAATTGAGCAAAAAATGGCTCGTTTTTTGCTCATTTCTGCCTCCCCAGCCCCAGGAACTCTCTAAAAGCCTCCTATAAGCTATGCACAGCCATTTTGGTGAAGGGGGCGGGGTTTGGGGAGGCAAAAAATGCTGTATTCAGTGTATAAGACGCACCCAGATTTTCAGCCTCTTTTTTGAGGGAAAAAGGTGCGTCTTGTACTCTGAAAAATATGGTACTTAAATATGTTTTAAGAATTTAAAAAACCCTCTTATTAGTTACAACTATTCCATACAGTCTTTGATATGCTATAGGCATGGCCAAAGTTTTCATGATAACCTTCATAAGGGCCACATTGTGCCACAAAGAAAGCTCATAGTCAAGCCTAAAAATGGCATTTGCATAGTAGGAAGACTTGAGACACATTGGACTTCAACACCTTGAAGAAATACCTACTATATTCCTCCACTTACTATATTTTAGCAACAGTTGTGGGCTTCTGGAGGGGAAAAAAAGGCAAATTTGATTTCTAATACGAATTGAAATAATCAGATGAACATAAGTGCTGATTCACTTAATTATTTTAAACTCTTTAAAGGCCATTTTTACAATTTGCTTTGACTGTCAAAACCTCTCTGTGTATTAGAATTTCAGATAGTTCTACTTATTAATCCAAATCAGCCCTCCCCAACCAAATGTCCTTCAGTTGTATTTGGAGTTCAGTCATGTAGCCATCTTGGCTTGGATTTCTGGGAATTGCTATAGCGGGCTAGTTAAGCTACTTGAGCATTTTTGATGCATTTTTAAGTCTTCCACCTTCATAGTAATAATGAGATTTGTACAGTTCTGTAGAAACTGTAATTAGAGCCCACTGAAATGAACTGTGTCAAGCTTCAGCTGGTGATATCTGAAATCCAGGCCATTTCATAATGGGCAATTTCTGCAACAACTTTTGTTTCATTTTAATGTTTCAGAGTATCTCATCTTCTAATTATTGATACCGTGTCTGTTAATGAAACCCCTTTCTTGCTTAACTTTTGTATTTGAACTCTTGGCAAGTATACTTAATGAGAAATATCCTAATAGTATCCCTGGAGTTATAAATGTATGCAATAGGCATTTTTCTTTGAGGGGCTAAGAAAGATTCTTAAAACAGATTAAATATGGGGTGGTGGTTTCTACACTTACCTTTAAAGGTTTTTTTTTAATGGCTTTGTCTCCCACAGATGTTGATTTCTTTATCCAAGGGTAATATAATATTCTAATTCAGCTTCTAATTTTCTTTATGCTAAATTTTACTCAGGATCAAAGCCATTCAAGTGCAAGATTTGCCACTTTGCAACAGCTCAACTAGGAGATGCCAGAAACCATGTCAAGAGGCACCTTGGGATGAGGGAATACAAGTGTCATATCTGTGGGTGAGTAAATTGAAATAGTTCCTCCTTTAGTTAGCAGGAAAGGAGTGCAGGCTATGCATTGTTTCAGCGTTCAAAGAGGGAATGTGAGCAAGAGAGGCTAAAATTATGCATGCATATCCTCCTTCCCATTGTTATGGTAAATTCCTTAAATACAGTTATGACATTCTTTTCCTATTTCTAATCCAGTACCGCAGATGAGCAATTTTATGGGCTACAAGGTCAATTTGAACCTGTAATCTGTAAATTGACTAAATTATAGGATGTTCATTCACATTGCCAGGGAGAACTGTAAATTTCCTTTTAAAGGTGTGTGTGTGTGTGTGTGTGTGTGTGTGTGTGTGTGTGTGAGAGAGAGAGAGAGAGAGAGAGAGAGAGAAATACACATGTGAAGTATGTGCATATGTGTTTTAAAAAAACATAGTCTTCAGTGTAGTCTGTGTTTTCCTGTGCCCATCCATGTTTGTGTTATGTATCACTTAATTCTAGAACTATGTGTTGCTATCAGCTTTTTGTATTACAGGAGATAGAAGAAAACTTTCTAAAGGTTTTTTATCTATTGCCACACATAGAAATGCCTCCCTTTTTTCTTAATGGTTATTTTGTCACATGGACCATTCATAATGTTTAATTGAACTTCAACTATATTGCATTTAAAATGGCGGATCCTGAAACTCTTTAATCTAAAGCTAATTAATTTAGCAGAAATGTTTAAAAGGTTTCCAAATGCCATGGCATATATAGTACGACGTAGGACATTCAGAGGTGGGTTTTAATACTGCGCTCTTATTAAAAGTGTATTTTAGGGTTATTATGCTAAAAAAAATGAGCTAATATATGTGCCACATGAAATGCTTTTTTCAAAACATTTTAAGTTGCTGGAGAGGCCTGATGGTTTGTGTAAAGTTTAGGGTTGGTTCAGTGAATTAAACCCAATGCCCACCAAAATGATAAAGTGAGTGGTTAAGGATATTTTTCAGCTGGAGTTTGGTCGTGTCAGCTCTTGCAATTAAACCTCTTAGCAGAACAAAGTGAGTGCAATATTCAAAGAAAATTAGAATGCTTTTCACTAAGGCAAATGTTTCTCACAAAAATAGCACATTAAACTGACAAGAGTGGTGTGATTATCTGACGGGAAGAAGTGCTGGACAGTTGCTGACCAAATTACTTGCAAGCACACTGGAAGTTGATAGGAAAATTGTCACTGTAAAGTAACAAAAGACTCTCCTCTGGTCCCTGGGCAACGAATAATATTCACAACTACTGCATGTGGGCAGCTATCTATTTTGTTACATGATTAGTAGTTCTGTGCATACAGGGTCTGTGACTAAGCCAACATTTGTCTGATATTTAATGAGCATGTGAAAAAGGGAACTTGGATTTATTTGTATATGGATGGCAGGAATGGTGGATCAGAATTGGCAAACAATTTTAAATTGTGGTTGAAACTCTTTGTAATTAGCTGACACTCGTGTATGAAGGAGTACGTTGTGAATATCTTAAAAGAAACTGCTTTTTATTGTTTTATTGTTTTTAGACATTTAAATACATGTCAAAGTTGTCAAAGTAGCCTTACATGTTTACTGAGAAAGATACTCCAAAATCTACTTCAGATATGTCTTCAGTTGCAATTAAAATAATAATACAGTTTAGTCCAAGATACACCATAAATGTTAGTCCATTAACAGCGAGTGGATTAGCAATAAAGTATAATAAACTATAATGGATTTTGAAAAAAAGAGGACATGGGTATTTGAACTTTCACTAAATAACTCTGCCACTATTAGTGTATTTGAGTGTGTGGCAAGAAGGAAGCATGTGCTTTATTTTTGCCATAAAAATAGGCTAGTATGTAGATTAAAAAATGGCAGTATTAAAAAAATCTAGCAATGAGTAGCATATTAGCAGCAGTTTAGAGCTAGTACAGTAAAACCACTGACAATGTCAATTCATTATCATTGATAGCTAAATAATCTTAGAAATGCTCAGTGGACCTATTAGTTCCTGAACATAAGCAGCTCATGCTTCATTCCTTCATTAGCTTTAATTGCTATAAATTTACCTTTTTAAAAAACTCATGTTTTAAGAGGTGAAGTGATCTTTCAGGAACATTAACTTGGTAATTTTGTCACAAACAGAAGGTCCTATACTATGTTTTCTTTTCTTCAGTAGTTAAGATTCTGTCCTGTCATTTAGATTCATCGGACAAGCTTTCTATTAGGTAGAAGGTTAAATAATTTTTCCAGTTGTTACATAATCTGTTTGGACATGTGAATTGTCAGTGCAAGACTATAAATCATTACAAGTGGAAGATATAACTTGATTGCCTTGAAATATAATGCTGAGCCGAATCGGAAGGTGAAAATTTTTGAATAAGTGATGGTAAAAATGAAGAGATTTTATACATTTTGTAGTTAACATAAAAGATGGAGGAAACACAGCACTGCTTTTGCATGTTGCTTTTATTGTTTCAAATCTAAATTTAATTTTTTCCAGCTGCACAGTAGAAATACTTTGCTATAGAGATTGGAAGCTCTTTCAGCATTTGAAATAAACCGTCTGCTACTCATTTCCTTGTCAGCAGATGTGTGGTGATTGTTTTCTTTTGCATTATGTTCATGAATGAAAAATGCATCCCTAATTTGAGAAGGGATCTGTTTTCAGTGTGTGTCCAACTGCTACCTATTTAAATTTAATTTTCAGAAGTCTGGGCATGAAGTTGTTGATTGCACTAAGATTAGAAAACTTAAACTGGTTTTCAAATAGTTATGTTTGCAAAACGTGTCCATTGGAACAAGAGAAAAGGCTTAGCTTGCAGTTTTGAGATTTTAGAAGCAATGAATTGCTCATGATTTCAGATTTTATACAAATTTGCGGGCAGCATACCTAAATATGCATCTACTTTTTCATACTTTTGCTTGAAATATAAGGCTCCTAAAGAAACCTGACAATTTTTTTCTCCTTCACGTCTAAGCGTTTTATTATAGTGAGATAAATAAATCAGTAGGTGAAAAAGTTAGAAAAAAATAAAATTAAAACATGTTAATAATTTGAAATCCATCTATAGTATATGCTTACCTTATACATTATTGTAATGTGTGGAAATACATATTTATATTAAGGAATTGTTATAGATTTTGAACATTAGTTGAAGCACATACTGTAGATTTCCCTTTTTTGATAACATGCCTGTGGTTTCCATTTCTATTATGTTTGTGTATTACCTATTGTTATGCATTATCTCACATATCTTCTAGAGAAGTGTTTTTAAACATTAAACTTCATTTGAACTTTGATGGTAGCACTTTTGCCAGTGTATTTTTGAATGTGCATTTTATAGTATTTATTTTTAAATGATTCCTAGGAATGACTGAATTTTGAAAACAGAAAATTAAAAGAACTTGCCTGAAAGAGGGGTGAAAATATCTCATGCCCACAGGGTTATACATTTTGCTCTCACTCTTTGTTTTGTTCTGTTTTTAGAATTCGTTTCAGATTCTTTGGCTATGAATCCATAGATCAACAAAATAATAAGAAAAGAACATGTTTACTGTTGTCTTTAAAGAACAAAGGGTATTCATTTTTAAACAATATTGGGAAGAGTGGGAGATGTGCATTTGGATTTTAAATATGTCTTAATGGTATTGTAAGTGAACGGTTTGCTCTAAGGCTATGAAAAATCTTTAAATAGAAAGTTGAAACTTCAGTTAAAACTATTTTTGTGTGGTGTTACCTATTTTTTTGTGCTTTAGAAGGGATCTCTGTGTAGATGATTATAATGTCACTTTCTGACCTTTGCAGCTTGAATAATTGTAAATCATTGCTTCATAAAGTGTCAGAGAATGTCTGTACTAGGCAATTAAATGGCAGAATATAATAGACCAAATTATTGCCTGTCATGTTTTCAACAACACAGTTAGTATTTGAGTTACACTTAATCATTACGTGCATTAGCAACTTCATTGGAATCCCGCTTCAGGCTGAGCATGAAATACATTACATTATTTAAACCTCTAATGGTAGAAGTCATTTATTTGTGTTGAAGTGTACAACATGCAGTGTTTCATAAAGCAAGGAACACTTGAGAGCTTAATTTATCCAAATCAAAGTCTAAAGGCAGATAAACACAAGTGGCAAAAATTAGTAATTTTTATAGGCTGGAAATATTTAAAAATACATGGTTGTGAGTAATTGCAGGCAGCAGGAATAAATTAAAATCACTATTTTTGGTTGGCTCAGAGAACTAAAGCTGTTTTATATTTAAATAATCAAATGTAGCATGGAATCACATTTTTGACTGAAAAATTAATTACACACATCATATCCACAGCTGTATCCAAATAAAACAATGCTGAAGCAACGAAGTAAAACAAGACTTTCTGTGGCTTCAATAATCTGAAATATTCATAGTACAGAGAGGACACCCTTAGAGTAGATCCAATGATAATTTGGCTCATAGTCAACAAAGGAAAATACCATACTGATAATAATATATTTCATTGTCATATTTTGATTTTTTTTGAGAAATGCTTGAAGTACACATGCTAAGACAATATGTGTAAGTTAGATTGATTCCTCTTTTTGTGTGCTAATGATGGAAAATAAACTGGACTGTGTTTTCCATATAGTAATATATTTTTTTCAACTGTTGATATTGTTGAATGGATTGTGGACTCTATTGTCTCTGCTATAGAACCTCTGGAATATGTACATATTTAGGGATGAGAAAGAGAACAATAGGGAGTTCATTTATTTCTATTTTGTAGCAAAAGTTAGCTTTTAAAAAATAGATATAATCCAGTACTTCTCCAATGCAGAGTACCATTTTAATATACTTTACTGTTGTCTGATCATCTGTTGCTGTTTCTGCTACATCTAATGTTAGATGCTGTGTAAGGACGTGGAGTTTTTGGAGGGTGGGCTTACATGAATTGGTTTTTGTTTAAGACATGAGCAGAGCTACAGAAGTGCCATAAAGATCTTTCTATTGAATAGCTATCAGTATGCTTCACTAGTGTCCAGTTTGGCAAATGGAGCAGAAAAGTCAAGGCCAACTCCTAGTTGTAATGCTGTATGAAAAGCGTATTTTTATCCACCTCTACTTCAGTTGAGTTATGACAGTGCTTTTGTTGGACTTGCTGAAGTGAAAAGATATGAAGAGTACATACTTAGCTGAATATATGTTTGTATTTGAGTTAAGGACACTACTGGTGATTTATTCTTATACCGCCACTATATATAATCTAATGCAATGCACTTTCAAACTGCAATTATAAAGATGCACGTAGCTGTGTGATTGTGATGTATGTGCCACCTAGAACAAGTACTTGTCTTCTAAAAGCAGTGTGTGTGTGTGTGTGTGTGTGTGTGTGTTTGAGTGTGTGTACAAGAATGGTTCTGAAAAACAGAATACACTATTGAATTATAGAAACAATTGTTGCAAGGAACATGTCTAGTATTTAATAAAATAGAAATGATTGTTAATATATAGCTTACTCGGTTGTCATTGCAATAGAATTTATTGTAATTAGGTATTCCTATTCCAGGAAGATGAAATTTCTCTTCCTTTTCTCCAAGAAAAATGTATTATCTATTCAGTTGTACAAAATCCTGATAGTACGTCTCAATGGTGAAGCAGGTAACAATTTAGACTCTTTTTTTGTGGACTTGGCTGAATTTATGCTCCATTTTATTCTGCATTCTTTTCCCATCAGATCAAACATTGATCTGGTAAAAAGAGTCAGGATCCTTGGCTGGAAAATGCTACACGCTTTAGATAACATGTTCATTGGCAAGTATTTAGAAGAAGGATGTGCTATATGGTACCCTCCCTATTTTTTTAAGTGCCTGATCCAGGCAGCATAGTAAATGAATCATTGCCCATCTCTAATTTATGGGTATATCTAAAGATAGTTACAGTGTACTACACAAGCATTCTATTTAAGTTCTCATTTTTAAACATCTAAACCTGAAATTTGCACTGCCCAAAGTAAGTCAGCAAAAGGTACCAGTTGGCTTACTGTGTTTCAACATTGGCCTTTCAAGGGCACTGCTTGAGAAGTCGGATACAGCTGCTACCTAAGTACCTTGATTTTTTTTTTAAAAAAAATGGCAGGAATGATAAAGAAATTTTAACAAAGAAAAAAAGTTTATTTGAGAGGAAGCCGGTGGAATCGTCATGCACAGTAGCACGAAGAACCATAACTTTGGTGTTATATATTTAAGAATTTGGCTGAATCTCCACTGTGGCATTTTATCTTTTTATAACAACAACAAAAAACCAATAGCTTCCCAGTGCTTTCAAGCTGTAAGGCGATGTGAGTCTTGTGAGAAATAAAAGAAAGGAATGAAAAGGTTTTGGAAAGCAGTCTCTAACTACTCCCTGTCTTTAACATCTTCTCTCTTTTCCATTTCCATCTTAGTTTTGGTTAGGTTATGGTAAGAAGCAGTATATATGTGAAAAGCTTTTTCAAATGTTGCTGTTCATTTCAGTCCTTAATACAAGATTCTCAATATGCTAGGCAACTCTGGTTCCCTTTGCATGAGATATGGTTAGAGGACAGTGGTGAAATTCATTTTTTTTACTACTGGTTTTGTGGGCATAGCTTGGTGGTGTGGCAGGGGAAGGAGACTTCAAAATCTCCATTCGCATCCCACTCCAGGGGAAGGAAACTGCAAAATCTCCATTCCCACCTCACTCTGGAGCCAGTTAGAGGTGGTATTTGCCAGTTCTCCAAACTACTCAAAATTTCGGCTACCGATTCTCCAGAACCTGTCAGAACCTGCTGGATTTCACCCCTGGTAGAGGAGCTATGGACAGTAGTTACAGAACCAACCAACTCTTGGTTTTTTCCCTGAACTCTGTTTTGGCCATTAAGCAATTCAACTGGGTTGAACAGGAAACTACAATGAAATTCTACTCAGTTAAAATGATTATCATTGCCTTTTTATCTCAGTGGATAACTTTTGGCACAAAACAGCTGATTATATGCCCCTTGCAGAATCTGTGATATGTAGAATATAGAAAGGATCAAAGCAAGTTAAAAAGACATGAATCCAGGGCTAAAGATTGTAGTGGTTTTCAAAGGAATGATCAATTTAAACAAGAACGGTTACTTTCAGTAAATGTAATCCTAGCTCTTCAGGTAGACAAGAGAGAGAAAATAGATGAGCCATGGCTTGAGATTTGGAGAGTTATGTGCTTTTAACAAGGAAACAAGCCAATAAATAAATAAAGAGAATTGCATAAAAAGTTCAGGAAAATGGTTACAAAACATAAGATTTGTGATTAGGCTAAGTTTGTTATATATAGTGGTATTTGAGGGGCTGGGTATGGGAAGGGGAAAAAAACTTAAATTTCTAAGAATTTGTGATGTAATTAACAAGGAAGCAAATTTATTTCATACTTAGTTTTATCTTTACATCCTTCCAGTTCAACTTACGAATATATTGTTCTAATTATTTTTCTTGTTGTTTTTTTACTGTTTAAACAACTTTATAACCTTGTCTGAATATTTGGATTATTGAACAAATTAGAAGGATAATAAATAGAACTAGAATCTTTTTAGGTTTTGCTGTAGAGAATTGCATGAATGATTTAATTTCAAATCCTCCCCTCTTTTCTGCCACTGCGTTATCAAAACAGTTGGAGAAAGAGAACAGTCATGTAATTTTTCTGGAAGACAAAAATCACATAGCAATTTAATTGACAAGCAATAGATTTGACAAAATACTGTAAAGAAACAAGCAGCAATCACATTACAATTAAGATCTTTTCATCTGACTCTATTTTTCTTCTTATATTAATTATAAATCTTCCCAACAAAGTGAAGCAGGGGAATTATACACCCAAGGAATAAAGGGAATATCTTTTATAGCTTAGTCCAGTAAAGTAATACTGTGCTGAAACTTTCTGTAGATAGCACTATGGAAAACAATGTTAGTATATAAGAGCTTAATCCTCCAGAACTTTGAAAAAAGTATTCTGATTGCCATTGTAATTCTGTACTTTGTAATAGATACATGTGTTATTGGTCATAGTGAAGAAATGAAATAATTTTTTTCCCTTGATTAGGACCTGTGGTATAGTTCTGTCACCCTCTCATTTTCTCCATGTAGTTCCAGACTCATAGAATCATGCCACTGTTGTAACATGGCTGCATTTGCATCCAATCAACACACTTGATATAGTGAAGTGAGCCCAAGGAGGGGAAAAAAGCAGATCTGAAAACATTCTCAACAAGGTGCTAAATTGAACCTATTATTCCCTTTCAACCCTTCTCTTATAAGTTGCTTGTTTTTCATAGTACTGGAGTATATTAAATTGGTCAACTATTAAATGGGGATTTACACCTTAAATAACAGATTTTTTTTAAAAAGGATAACTCGCTGTGTTTTAAAAGACAAATTTATCTTCACCCAAACATGTTTAATTTTAAAGCTAGATTTCAACAAATGTGTTGGTTTTCCTGAGCTTGGGAAAGTTCTCCATCAGTAATGAAAATGGAGAAATCTACAAATAATCAAAGCTATACAATTGTTAAAAGTTAACAGTATATTGTCCATTAGGACACTTCATGCTTTTGACAAGGCTATTACCACAACATAGATAGTGGTTCACTACACAAAGACTTGTATTAAAAG